>NW_027454503.1:0-74665 GCF_040206685.1 Ascaphus truei | reverse complement strand
CCCCAGCATCTGTCACCCACAAACAATACACACACTAATACTCCCCACAATACACACTATAATACCTCCTCAATACTAATCTCCCCAATAATATTATAGCTCCAAACACAATATACACAACACCCTTACACAAGATACACAATCTAGTACTCTCCTCTGCACCTCTACACACAATATAATACTCCCACACACACAATATACACACTACCCTCCTACCCCCATAAAATACAACCAATAATACACACACACTTTGTGGATGTTGGGACCAGCTCCCGGCATGCACCAGTGAAAGAGAGAGGCCCGCAGAAGCTCGGAAGAACTCCCTCCATCCGTGCCTTCCTCCGTTTCACATCTTCTCCCTGTCTCTCTCCCTCCCTTTCCTTGCATCTCCCTGCGTCTTTACGTATACCCAGTCAGTGACGGCTCTGGTCACGTGATGCCTTAATATGGGCTTATCCATATATGTTCATCCACGTCACTAATGTGATGCCTGCACTGTTGCGGAGCTGGTACTTACGACGGGCACTTATTGTTTTATCAGTACTGCGTACCTGACTCTACCGGCCTACTTTCAACACTAGTACAATATGTGCTTCACTACGAGTGAGTGGGGAATATTGGCATCACACAGTCACTGTTGAATATGCCATTCAATCCATTTTGAAAATAGTAATGCAATGTGGTTTGGTTTTGTTTGCTTTTTGCAGTAATGAAGAATGGAAAAGTTATATTAAAATTAAATTGGAGGGGGACTAGATTCAGCATTTCATCATGAACTCTGCACTTGTGAGAATTTAACTTCTTGAATACCCTGACAGGTACACGCAACATTAAGACTATAATCTGCTGTGCAAGCTTTCGTGCTATACCTCCCCCTCAGGTTTTGATTTATACATTTGCTCCCTCAATTCATGTCCTCTAATATTTGAAAGCTCTCTCCTAGCATTTTCTCTTTACCACAGAACGTCATCCCAATGTAACCTCTCTCTTGTTCTTTCTGCTTGCTGTTTCCTCACTCCTCTGTTAAACTTTTCTAATTTCTCTAACTTCCACACTCCTGCTTTTATCCACATGTTCTCCTCTTTCCTTCCCCTACCTTTGCATGTGTCTACACACTGCACCATTTGTACAGACCTCTATTGCAGCTATTTCTGCACTGCTCAATGAAAAGCACTCTTTAATATCCTATTCTCTGGGCCCCCTCTCTCTGCGCCCCCTCTTTTGGCGCCTCCTCTCTCTGCGCCCCCTCTCTCTGCGCCTATCTGTCTCATTCTCTCTACGTCCCTCTCTCTCTACATAGAGCTATCTCTGTCTCTCTCTACACCTATCTCTGTGTCTCCTTCTATGTTTGCTGATGTGTGGGATATCTCTTATAATCTTGAACCTGCTCATATACACATCGGGCCTCCCTGCTAAGAGTGTTAACCTATCTAATGTAATCCACATTCCTTTCCTTACTTTTCTCTTCCCTTCTCCTATGCCATCTGGAATGTCCGTTCTCTGACTAACAAGGCTCTAGTTGTACATGACCTCTTCTGCTCTCATCATTCACAATCAGTCATTCCCCTCACCCCATCTTACCTGTCCCACTGATTTGCCTCTGCTTAATTAAACTCTCCTCTGACATCTACTCTAACCTCTCTGCTCTCTCTCTCTTTCCGCTTAAACTAACAATCTTATTAACTCTTACAATGCTATCCTCCTATCTATATGCCCCCTCTAGGCTCTGACACACTTGTCCCTCTAGCCCACACCCTTGGCTAAATTCCCAAACATGTTCATCACACTTCCACTCGCTGTTCTTAATGCCTATGAAGGAAATCACACAATTGATATTTGATTTTTCTACAGTAAAAATGTCTCCAGTCCTGTATAAAGCTGCTCTCTGGGGCCAAACCACACTACTTTTTTTTCACATTCATCAACACTCAAATTTAATTTACGCTGTCTTTTTTTCCCTGTATTTGACTCCCTCCACTAACCTTCTCCTCACACTTGCCATCCTTCCTTCACTTCTCCTCAAGCATTTGACTACTTCAGAGGCAAGGTGGATGCCACCCACAAGGAGATTCCTTCTGTCCCTTCCCCCTTCTCTCCTTCTACCTAATTCTCCTTCTGCATTTGACTCCTTTTCTTCTCTTACAGAGCTGGAAGCTAATCATCTTCTCTTCTCCCTCTACCACATGCCCTCTAGATCGTATCCCCTCACACCTTACTGCATCGATTAGTCCCCACTCTCACCCACATCTTCAATTCCTCCCTATTCTCTGGCTCTTTACCCTCTTACTTTAAGCCTGTAGTGGTCACCCTTTTCTCAGAAACAACCTACACCCTATGTGCCTTACTAACTACCGCCCTGTATCCCTCCTGCTGTTTGTCTCCTAATTGCTAGAATGTCAACATTCTTAAATCACATTCCCTCCTGGATCCTTTACAACCTGCCTTTCGTACAGCTCGTTCTACAGACTGTGCTTAAAGCAAATTCCCAAGGTCACTTTTCCCTACTAATCCTACTTGATCTATCTGCTGCGTTTGATGCTCTCAATCACTCTCCTCCTTCATATTCTAAACTCTCTCTTGGTATCCGTAACACAGTTCTATCCTGGTTTTCATCATAACTTTCCTGTCACACATTCTCCATCTCTGTTGCTAACATGTCTTCGTCTTCTATTGATCTGTCTGTGGGTATACATCAGGGCTCTGTTCTGAGATCTCTCTTTCTCTCTACATACTATCATTTGGTGACCTCATCAACTCTTTGTGACAATCCTATAAATAACAAATACAAATATCAGGTCATGGGAATAAGTGATTTGGACATAAAAGTAACATTTCGGAAGTGTGGACAACTAATACATCTTGTAGATTGCCTTTACAGTGTGATGTCATTGATTCAGTAGATTGTGTGCAGACCAGGACTGCAGTACAGTGTCACTCACATGGATGACTTGCGTGGTAGAAGCTCAAGAACAAGGATGTCAAACTCCAGTCCTCGAGGGCAGCAAACAGGCCAGGTTTTCAGGATATCCCTACTGAAAACCTGGCCTGTTTGGGACCCTCGAGGACTGGAGTTTGACATGCATGCTCTAGAAGGAGCACAGCTGTGGGTGGGAGGTGGATTTGCTTTGCATCAAATGGTTTGGAGCAAGGTTTATTGTATGTATTATCATAATAACAATGCAATGCTTAACTTTTATTTCAGGAGGGATGACTGCAGAACAGAAGTGAATATTGAAGCCATGTGTTCCTTTTCTTGCAAAAGAGAAAATTTGAAGGACAGTTGAAGAGAAGGAAAATTACTACACAGAGACAGATAAGCAATGTGTATATTTCTCATTTACCATTTAGTATTTGTCGTTTTATTGACTCCACACAATCCGGCTGCTACGGGTTTCACATTGAATATTTTCATCTCTACTCTACCCCTTCCTGTGATCTGAACCATGCAAGTTTTCGTTGATTCAATACATCATGAGTAGAGTGTGGCTACAGTATGAAGTAAAGACCCAAGGACCACATCTACTACCATTCATAACAAGAACATGTGCAGTAGCGCACAGCTGCAGTTCTATGTGATTGTTATGAAAGGTTGAGGTGGTTCAATTCTATGAATCTGGAGTGGGATGGATCCTGTTTGCATCATATGGTTTCATCTAGGCCAGTAGATTATATAACTCTCAGTACAGGTTACACATGGCATCAGTATTAGTGATTTAAAGAGGAGGAAAGCTTCAATGTGGAGAACAAAGCCAAGTAATGTTGAAGTTACTCCTTTTACCATTTACTTGGTCAGTCTGTACTGTCTACTCTCCACACAGCTGCTAAGGATCTTCCATTTTAAATACTTTCACCTCCTATTCTGCACTGCTTTGCTGCCCATTATTCAGAGATGCGTTCCAGTCATGTTTAGCACTCTGAATCTCTCTGCAGTCATTGGTTCAGCACATCATGGGTAGAGCATGGCTACAGATACAGCAAGCTATTATTATTTTACCGGCTGATCACCCATAATATTGCATTAAAACATAGAATATCACTTAATTTCCAAAAGATTCAGTGATGCTGATAATGCAGAATCTCACAACATTTCCCATCATAATGCCATAATGCACAAGTGGGAGAAATAATCCTTGCTATATCTGTACATTGTGTGACGTATTACCTCAATGACCAATGAGAGCAAGTACATCTTCTGTATAGAGCGGCTGTGTTATGATGCAGTTATTGATCATCATTGACATAATCACAAGAATCTTATGCAAAGGGAAATTGTCCGCAGCGAAGTGAGATTTCAGCCCCCAAACGTCTGTAATATTAATGCAATGTCTTACTTTTGTTGCAGTGAACACTGAAGAGACGGATCTACTACAACACTGTACAGGATGAGCATACGCTACAAGCAGCAAAATGATCTTGCAGTTGACAGTATGTTGTTCTGGTAATGTGCACAATTATTATTTATGGGCTACACACCACAGTGCTGGACATATTCTGTTAACTTCAACTCTACTCCTAACATGGAGATGTCTTCCTGGTGTTACTGATTCAGTACATCATATGCACAGTGTGGTTATGATATGATGGATTGATTTAATGAACCCACCAACCAATGATGACATCTGCATCATCTTCTGTAAAGTGCAGCTACAGCATGATATTATCAGCATTTGGTGCGGTATAATCAGAGGTATCTATGTGCTTTTGTGCCTGTTTTAAGTCCTCCAGCTTAACGCCCCTACACCTCCCACTACACAGGCATACTTACTTATGCATACACTGACATCTGGCATACCTACACACACCCCAGGGCCACTTCCTTCCCCTGATGTCAGGGAGAGGATGGGCATGCAGAGTGCAGTAAGTCTCCACGTTACTCTGGCCAACAGTCTTGGCCTACCTCCAGCATCTGTCACCCACAACATCTGTTCCCTCCTTGTAAAGTGCTGAACTATCTCACCTGGGTCAGTGCTATAGCTGATCACAGTGCCCGATCAGGATGTCACTGTGACAGGCAGCAGTGCAGATTGACCGGTCAATCAATGCAGTGCCGCAACATATGCACTAAATGAGATTTCCGTGCCCCCAGTCAGGTTACTCCCTGGGCAGTGACCCTGCTCACACCCTCCCCTAGTTCCACCTCTGATCACAATTATCTCTCTTGGAGAGTGTAGCAAATTGGAGTTGGGGGAATCTCACCTCTGCCATGCATGGTCACAATCTGGGCACAGGACCCAAATAGTGGGCAATGTGGCACTTCTTACAGTAGAGAATAAGTAACTTTATTCTTTACTTGTGTATTAAGGACCTTATTTGCATTAAATTCAGTCCACATGGGACCAAGACTTTCTGGCTTACTGAACAAAGTGGAATTGTTTCGTAGAGGGTGGAGAATTGTATTTTATCTGAAATTACCCCCTCTGCACAAAATACAAACAATTATACCCATACAAGTACCTTGTGGAAGTTGTTGCCCTCTATCTTCCTGTGGTCTCTCCCTGTTTCTCACCGTGCCTCCTCCCATTTCCTTGCACCTCTGCGTCTCCGCATATATCCCTATACTCAGAGCCGGCTCCGGTCAGTGACATGGGATGCCCAAATATGAGCATACCCATATATGGGCATCCATGCCACTGACCGGAGCCCGCTCTGTTGCGGATATGGAGAGAGACTGGGAGATTTACATCCCCTTATAATTCATATGGTGCATAGTACCGGCACGTATTGTTTTACCGGTACTGTATACCTTCCTACTTTCACACTGGTACAGTATATGCTGCAGTGGGACTGAGAGGGATATATTGGTAACACATAGTCATTGTTGGGGGAATTCAATCCATTTTGAAAATAGTAATGAAATGTTTTTTACTTTTCTTTTTTTTCAGTAATGAAGAATGAAACATTTCTGTTAAAATTGAATTGGAGGTGAACTGGATTCATCATCAACTCTGCACCAGTGTGAATTGATGTTCTTTAATGTTCTGATAAGGTACATGCAACATCTCTTCCTCAACCCCTGCACCACTCTCTGCCTCTTGCCTCTCTCTCTCCACCTCCCTGCTAAGCGTATTAACCCATGCCCTCTAGATCGTATCCCCTCACACCTTACTGCATCTCTTAGTCCCCACTCTCACCCACATCTTCAATTCCTCCCTATTCTCTGGCTCTTTACCCTCTTACTTTAAGCCTGTAGTGGTCACCCTTTTCTCAGAAACAACCTACACCCTATGTGCCTTACTAACTACCGCCCTGTATCCCTCCTGCTGTTTGTCTCCTAATTGCTAGAATGTCAACATTCTTAAATCACATTCCCTCCTGGATCCTTTACAACCTGCCTTTCGTACAGCTCGTTCTACAGACTGTGCTTAAAGCAAATTCCCAAGGTCACTTTTCCCTACTAATCCTACTTGATCTATCTGCTGCGTTTGATGCTCTCAATCACTCTCCTCCTTCATATTCTAAACTCTCTCTTGGTATCCGTAACACAGTTCTATCCTGGTTTTCATCATAACTTTCCTGTCACACATTCTCCATCTCTGTTGCTAACATGTCTTCGTCTTCTATTGATCTGTCTGTGGGTATACATCAGGGCTCTGTTCTGAGATCTCTCTTTCTCTCTACATACTATCATTTGGTGACCTCATCAACTCTTTGTGACAATCCTATAAATAACAAATACAAATATCAGGTCATGGGAATAAGTGATTTGGACATAAAAGTAACATTTCGGAAGTGTGGACAACTAATACATCTTGTAGATTGCCTTTACAGTGTGATGTCATTGATTCAGTAGATTGTGTGCAGACCAGGACTGCAGTACAGTGTCACTCACATGGATGACTTGCGTGGTAGAAGCTCAAGAACAAGGATGTCAAACTCCAGTCCTCGAGGGCAGCAAACAGGCCAGGTTTTCAGGATATCCCTACTGAAAACCTGGCCTGTTTGGGACCCTCGAGGACTGGAGTTTGACATGCATGCTCTAGAAGGAGCACAGCTGTGGGTGGGAGGTGGATTTGCTTTGCATCAAATGGTTTGGAGCAAGGTTTATTGTATGTATTATCATAATAACAATGCAATGCTTAACTTTTATTTCAGGAGGGATGACTGCAGAACAGAAGTGAATATTGAAGCCATGTGTTCCTTTTCTTGCAAAAGAGAAAATTTGAAGGACAGTTGAAGAGAAGGAAAATTACTACACAGAGACAGATAAGCAATGTGTATATTTCTTATTTACCATTTAGTATTTGTCGTTTTATTGACTCCACACAATCCGGCTGCTACGGGTTTCACATTGAACATTTTCATCTCTACTCTACCCCTTCCTGTGATCTGAACCATGCAAGTTTTCATTGATTCAATACATCATGAGTAGAGGGTGGCTACAGTATGAAGTAAAGACCCAAGGACCACATCTACTACCATTCATAACAAGAACATGTGCAGTAGCGCACAGCTGCAGTTCTATGTGATTGTTATGAAAGGTTGAGGTGGTTCAATTCTATGAATCTGGAGTGGGATGGATCCTGTTTGCATCACATGGTTTCATCTAGGCCAGTAGATTATATAACTCTCAGTACAGGTTACACATGGCATCAGTATTAGTGATGTAAAGAGGAGGAAAGCTTCAATGTGGAGAACAAAGCCAAGTAATGTTGAAGTTACTCCTTTTACCATTTACTTGGTCAGTCTGTACTGTCTACTCCCCACACAGCTGCTAAGGGTCTTCCATTTTAAATACTTTCACCTCCTATTCTGCACTGCTTTGCTGCCCATTATTTAGAGATGCGTTCCAGTCATGTTTACCACTCTGAATCTCTCTGCAGTCATTGATTCAGCACATCATGGGTAGAGCATGGCTACAGATACAGAAAGCTTTTATTATTTTACCGGCTGATCATCCATAATATTGCATTAAAACATAGAATATCACTTAATTTCCAAAAGATTCAGTGATGCTGATAATGCAGAATCTCACAACATTTCCCAACATAATGCCATAATGCACCAGAGGAAGAAATAATCCTTGCTATATCTGTACATTGTGTGACGTATTACCTCCATGACCATTGATAGCAAGTACATCTTCTGTATAGAGCGGCTGTGTTATGATGCAGTTATTGATCATCATTGACATAATCACAAGAATCTTATGCAAAGGGAAATTGTCCGCAGCGAAGTGAGATGTGTGCCTGTTTTAAGTCCTCCAGCTTAACGCCCCTACACCTCCCACTACACAGACATACTTACTTATGCATACACTGACATCTGGCATACCTACACACACCCCAGGGCCACTTCCTTCCCCTGATGTCAGGGAGAGGATGGGCATGCAGAGTGCAGTAAGTCTCCACGTTACTCTGGCCAACAGTCTTGGCCTACCCCCAGCATCTGTCACCCACAACATCTGTTCCCTCCTTGTAAAGTGCTGAACTATCTCACCTGGGTCAGTGCTATAGCTGATCACAGTGCCCGATCATGATGTCACTGTGACAGGCAGCAGTGCAGATTGACCGGTCAATCAATGCAGTGCCGCACCATATGCACTAAATGAGATTTCCGTGCCCCCTGTCAGGTTACTCCCTGGGCAGTGACCCTGCTCACCCCCTCCCCTAGTTCCACCTCTGACCACAATTATCTCTCTTGGAGAGTGTAGCAAATTGGTGTTGGGGGAATCTCACCTCTGCCATGCATGGTCACAATCTGGGCACAGGACCCAAATAGTGGGCAATGTGGCACTTCTTACAGTAGAGAATAAGTAACTTTATTCTTTACTTGTGTATTAAGGACCTTATTTGCATTAAATTCAGTCCACATGGGACCAAGACTTTCTGGCTTACTGAACAAAGTGGAATTGTTTCGTAGAGGGTGGAGAATTGTATTTTATCTGAAATTACCCCCTCTGCACAAAATACAAACAATTATACACATACATGTACCTTGTGGAAGTTGTTGCCCTCTATCTTCCTGTGGTCTCTCCCTGTTTCTCACCGTGCCTCCTCCCATTTCCTTGCACCTCTGCGTCTCCGCATATATCCCTATACTCAGAGCCGGCTCCGGTCAGTGACATGGGATGCCCAAATATGAGCATATCCATACATGGGCATCCATGCCACTGACCGGAGCCCACTCTGTTGCGGATATGGAGAGAGACTGGGAGATTTACATCCCCTTATAATTCATATGGTGCATAGTACCGGCACGTATTGTTTTACCGTTACTGTGTACCTTCCTACTTTCACACTGGTACAGTATGTGCTGCAGTGGGACTGAGAGGGATATATTGGTAACACATAGTTATTGTTGGGGGAATTCAATCCATTTTGAAAATAGTAATGCAATGTTTTATACTTTTTTTTTTGCAGTAATGAAGAATGAAAAAGTTCTGTTAAAATTGAATTGGAGGTGAACTGGAATCATCATCAACTCTGCACCAGTGTGAATTGATGTTCTTTAATGTTCTGATAAGGTACATGCAACATCTCTTCCTCAACCCCTACACCACTCTCTGCCTCTTGCCTCTCTCTCTCCACCTCCCTGCTAAGCGTATTAACCCATCTAATGTAATCCACATTCCATGTCTCACTTTACTCTTCACTTCTCACGTGCCCTCTGGAATGTCTGCTCTCTGACTAACAAGGTCTATTTGTACATGACCTCTTCTGCTCTCATCATCCACCACTTCTCATTCCCCTCACCCCTGTCCTACTCGATACCTCAGCTTAATTGAACTCTCTCCTCTGACATCTACCCTTATCTCTAACCTCTCCTCACTTTCTGCTTAAACTAACTATCTTGTTAACTTTTACAATGCTATCATCTCCTCCTCCTCCCTCCTCCCTCCTCCATTATATATTTATATGCCCCTTCTAGGCTCTGACACACTCATCCCTCTAAGGCCATGATTATCATGGGCACATGCTTGGTCATCCACAGTGCGTGCGAGCGATGCAGAGCCGCCTCGGACCTCAGTGCAGGGATTGCTGCATACCCCAGCATCTGTCACCCACAAACAATACACACACTAATACTCCCCACAATACACACTATAATACCTCCTCAATACTAATCTCTCCAATAATATTATAGCTCCAAACACAATATACACAACACCCTTACACAAGATACACAATCTAGTACTCTCCTCTGCACCTCTACACACAATATAATACTCCCACACACACAATATACACACTACCCTCCTACCCCCATAAAATACAACCAATAATACACACACACTTTGTGGATGTTGGGACCAGCTCCCGGCATGCACCAGTGAAAGAGAGAGGCCAGCAGAAGCTCGGAAGAACTCCCTCTCTCCATCCGTGCCTCCCTCCGTTTCCCATCTTCTCCCTGTGTCTCTCCCTCCCTTTCCTTGCATCTCCCTGCGTCTTTACGTATACCCAGTCAGTGACGGCTCTGGTCACGTGATGCCTTAATATGGGCTTATCCATATATGTTCATCCACGTCACTAATGTGATGCCCGCACTGTTGCGGAGCTGGTACTTACGACGCGCACTTATTGTTTTATCAGTACTGCGTACCTGACTCTACCGGCCTACTTTCAACACTAGTACAATAAGTGCTTCACTACGAGTGAGTGGGGAATATTGGCATCACACAGTCACTGTTGAATATGCCATTCAATCCATTTTGAAAATAGTAATGCAATGTGGTTTTGTTTTGTTTGCTTTTTGCAGTAATGAAGAATGGATAAGTTATATTAAAATTAAATTGGAGGGGAACTGGATTCAGCATTTCATCATGAACTCTGCACTTGTGAGAATTTACCTTCTTGAATGCCCTGAGAGGTACACGCAACTTTAAGACTATAATCTGCTGTGCAAGCTTTCGTGCTATACCTCCCCCTCAGGTTTTGATTTATACATTTGCTCCCTCAAGTCATGTCCTCTAATATTTGAAAGCTCTCTCCTAGCATTTTCTCTCTACCACAGAACGTCATCCCAATGTAACCTCTCTCTTGTTCTCTCTGCTTGCTGTTTCCTCACTTTTCTGTTAAACTTTTCTAATTTCTCTAACTTCCACACTCCTGCTTTTATCCACATGTTCTCCTCTTTCCTTCCCCTACCTTTGCATGTGTCTACACACTGCACCATTTGTACAGACCTCTATTGCAGCTATTTCTGCACTGCTCAATGAAAAGCACTCATGTACATCCTATTCTCTGCGCCCCCTCTCTCTGCGCCCCCTCTCTCTCTGCGCCCCCTCTCTCTCTGCGCCCCCTCTCTCTCTGCGCCCCCTCTCTCTCTGCGCCCCCTCTCTCTCTGCGCCCCCTCTCTCTCTGCGCCCCCTCTCTCTCTGCGCCCCCTCTCTCTCTGCGCCCCCTCTCTCTCTGCGCCCCCTCTCTCTCTGCGCCCCCTCTCTCTGCGCCTATCTGTCTCATTCTCTCTACGTCCCTCTCTCTCTACATAGAGCTATCTCTGTCTCTCTCTACACCTATCTCTGTGTCTCCTTCTATGTTTGCTGATGTGTGGGATATCTCTTATAATCTTGAACCTGCTCATATACACATCGGGTCTCCCTGCCTCTGCCTCCCTGCTAAGAGTGTTAACCTATCTAATGTAATCCACATTCCTTTCCTTACTTTTCTCTTCCCTTCTCCTATGCCCTCTGGAATGTCCGTTCTCTGACTAACAAGGCTCTAGTTGTACATGACCTCTTCTGCTCTCATCATTCACAATCAGTCATTCCCCTCACCCCATCTTACCTGTCCCACTGATTTTCCTCTGCTTAATTAAACTCTCCTCTGACATCTACTCTAACCTCTCTGCTCTCTCTCTCTCTTTCTGCTTAAACTGACAATCTTATTAACTCTTACAATGCTATCCTCTATATGCCCCTTCAAGCTCTGACACACACGTCCCTCTAACCCACACCCTTGGCTAAATTCCCAAACATGTTCATCACACTTCCACTCACTGTTCTTAATGCCTATGAAGGAAATCTCACACTTGATGTTTGATTTTTCTACAGTAAAAATGTCTCCAGTCCTGTATAAAGCTGCTCTCTGGGGCCAAACCACACTACTTTTTTTTCCACATTCATCAACACACAAATTTAATTTACGCTGTCTTTTTTCCCCTGTATTTGACTCCCTCCACTAACCTTCTTCTCACACTTGCCATCCTTCCTTCACTTCTCCTCAAGCATTTGACTACTTCAGAGGCAAGGTGGATGCCACCCACAAGGAGATTCCTTCTGTCCCTTCCCCCTTCTCTCCTTCTACCTAATTCTCCTTCTGCATTTGACTCCTTTTCTTCTCTTACAGAGCTGGAAGCTAATCATCTTCTCTTCTCCCTCTACCACATGCCCTCTAGATCGTATCCCCTCACACCTTACTGCATCTCTTAGTCCCCACTCTCACCCACATCTTCAAGTCCTCCCTATTCTCTGGCTCTTTACCCTCTTACTTTAAGCCTGTAGTGGTCACCCTTTTCTCAGAAACAACCTACACCCTATGTGCCTTACTAACTACCGCCCTATATCCCTCCTGCTGTTTGTCTCCTAATTGCTAGAATGTCAACATTCTTAAATCACATGCCCTCCTGGATCCTTTACAACCTGCCTTTCGTACAGCTCGTTCTACAGACTGTGCTTAAAGCAAATTCCCAAGGTCACTTTTCCCTACTAATCCTACTTGATCTATCTGCTGCGTTTGATGCTCTCAATCACTCTCCTCCTTCATATTCTAAACTCTCTCTTGGTATCCGTAACACAGTTCTATCCTGGTTTTCATCATAACTTTCCTGTCACACATTCTCCATCTCTGTTGCTAACATGTCTTCGTCTTCTATTGATCTGTCTGTGGGTATACATCAGGGCTCTGTTCTGAGATCTCTCTTTCTCTCTACATACTATCATTTGGTGACCTCATCAACTCTTTGTGACAATCCTATAAATAACAAATACAAATATCAGGTCATGGGAATAAGTGATTTGGACATAAAAGTAACATTTCGGAAGTGTGGACAACTAATACATCTTGTAGATTGCCTTTACAGTGTGATGTCATTGATTCAGTAGATTGTGTGCAGACCAGGACTGCAGTACAGTGTCACTCACATGGATGACTTGCGTGGTAGAAGCTCAAGAACAAGGATGTCAAACTCCAGTCCTCGAGGGCAGCAAACAGGCCAGGTTTTCAGGATATCCCTACTGAAAACCTGGCCTGTTTGGGACCCTCGAGGACTGGAGTTTGACATGCATGCTCTAGAAGGAGCACAGCTGTGGGTGGGAGGTGGATTTGCTTTGCATCAAATGGTTTGGAGCAAGGTTTATTGTATGTATTATCATAATAACAATGCAATGCTTAACTTTTATTTCAGGAGGGATGACTGCAGAACAGAAGTGAATATTGAAGCCATGTGTTCCTTTTCTTGCAAAAGAGAAAATTTGAAGGACAGTTGAAGAGAAGGAAAATTACTACACTGGCGACACACTTTATTCGAGCTTGGCTAGTCCCACGAATTCGGGTATACCCGGGTGTATTGAGGTTTGTGACTGTTTTCTGCCCGAGTACATTGAGTTATTTTCCAAGCAGGGATTGAAGCATTTTATTCCCTATGGCTGCAATACTGCACAATATATATATATAAACTGCATTACAATTCATGAATTTATGCCATCTGGTAGACACGCGAAGCATTGCAGCCTATTAAACCCTAATCATTATCATTTAACAGATCAGCCGCCCATCAGCCAGGCATGAACCCAGGCTGGGAAGGCAAATGCAACGGGGCTTGTCAGAGGTTAGGAGTGGCGCATTCCAGGTATCTGCCAGGTACATACCGGGTATTTGCTCGAATAAAGTGTGTCGGTGCAGTACACAGAGACAGATAAGCAATGTGTATATTTCTCATTTACCATTTAGTATTTGTCGTTTTATTGACTCCACACAATCCGGCTGCTACGGGTTTCACATTGAATATTTTCATCTCTACTCTACCCCTTCCTGTGATCTGAACCATGCAAGTTTTCGTTGATTCAATACATCATGAGTAGAGTGTGGCTACAGTATGAAGTAAAGACCCAAGGACCACATCTACTACCATTCATAACAAGAACATGTGCAGTAGCGCACAGCTGCAGTTCTATGTGATTGTTATGAAAGGTTGAGGTGGTTCAATTCTATGAATCTGGAGTGGGATGGATCCTGTTTGCATCATATGGTTTCATCTAGGCCAGTAGATTATATAACTCTCAGTACAGGTTACACATGGCATCAGTATTAGTGATTTAAAGAGGAGGAAAGCTTCAATGTGGAGAACAAAGCCAAGTAATGTTGAAGTTACTCCTTTTACCATTTACTTGGTCAGTCTGTACTGTCTACTCTCCACACAGCTGCTAAGGATCTTCCATTTTAAATACTTTCACCTCCTATTCTGCACTGCTTTGCTGCCCATTATTCAGAGATGCGTTCCAGTCATGTTTAGCACTCTGAATCTCTCTGCAGTCATTGGTTCAGCACATCATGGGTAGAGCATGGCTACAGATACAGCAAGCTATTATTATTTTACCGGCTGATCACCCATAATATTGCATTAAAACATAGAATATCACTTAATTTCCAAAAGATTCAGTGATGCTGATAATGCAGAATCTCACAACATTTCCCATCATAATGCCATAATGCACAAGTGGGAGAAATAATCCTTGCTATATCTGTACATTGTGTGACGTATTACCTCAATGACCAATGAGAGCAAGTACATCTTCTGTATAGAGCGGCTGTGTTATGATGCAGTTATTGATCATCATTGACATAATCACAAGAATCTTATGCAAAGGGAAATTGTCCGCAGCGAAGTGAGATTTCAGCCCCCAAACGTCTGTAATATTAATGCAATGTCTTACTTTTGTTGCAGTGAACACTGAAGAGACGGATCTACTACAACACTGTACAGGATGAGCATACGCTACAAGCAGCAAAATGATCTTGCAGTTGACAGTATGTTGTTCTGGTAATGTGCACAATTATTATTTATGGGCTACACACCACAGTGCTGGACATATTCTGTTAACTTCAACTCTACTCCTAACATGGAGATGTCTTCCTGGTGTTACTGATTCAGTACATCATATGCACAGTGTGGTTATGATATGATGGATTGATTTAATGAACCCACCAACCAATGATGACATCTGCATCATCTTCTGTAAAGTGCAGCTACAGCATGATATTATCAGCATTTGGTGCGGTATAATCAGAGGTATCTATGTGCTTTTGTGCCTGTTTTAAGTCCTCCAGCTTAACGCCCCTACACCTCCCACTACACAGGCATACTTACTTATGCATACACTGACATCTGGCATACCTACACACACCCCAGGGCCACTTCCTTCCCCTGATGTCAGGGAGAGGATGGGCATGCAGAGTGCAGTAAGTCTCCACGTTACTCTGGCCAACAGTCTTGGCCTACCTCCAGCATCTGTCACCCACAACATCTGTTCCCTCCTTGTAAAGTGCTGAACTATCTCACCTGGGTCAGTGCTATAGCTGATCACAGTGCCCGATCAGGATGTCACTGTGACAGGCAGCAGTGCAGATTGACCGGTCAATCAATGCAGTGCCGCAACATATGCACTAAATGAGATTTCCGTGCCCCCAGTCAGGTTACTCCCTGGGCAGTGACCCTGCTCACACCCTCCCCTAGTTCCACCTCTGATCACAATTATCTCTCTTGGAGAGTGTAGCAAATTGGAGTTGGGGGAATCTCACCTCTGCCATGCATGGTCACAATCTGGGCACAGGACCCAAATAGTGGGCAATGTGGCACTTCTTACAGTAGAGAATAAGTAACTTTATTCTTTACTTGTGTATTAAGGACCTTATTTGCATTAAATTCAGTCCACATGGGACCAAGACTTTCTGGCTTACTGAACAAAGTGGAATTGTTTCGTAGAGGGTGGAGAATTGTATTTTATCTGAAATTACCCCCTCTGCACAAAATACAAACAATTATACCCATACAAGTACCTTGTGGAAGTTGTTGCCCTCTATCTTCCTGTGGTCTCTCCCTGTTTCTCACCGTGCCTCCTCCCATTTCCTTGCACCTCTGCGTCTCCGCATATATCCCTATACTCAGAGCCGGCTCCGGTCAGTGACATGGGATGCCCAAATATGAGCATACCCATATATGGGCATCCATGCCACTGACCGGAGCCCGCTCTGTTGCGGATATGGAGAGAGACTGGGAGATTTACATCCCCTTATAATTCATATGGTGCATAGTACCGGCACGTATTGTTTTACCGGTACTGTGTACCTTCCTACTTTCACACTGGTACAGTATATGCTGCAGTGGGACTGAGAGGGATATATTGGTAACACATAGTCATTGTTGGGGGAATTCAATCCATTTTGAAAATAGTAATGAAATGTTTTTTACTTTTCTTTTTTTTCAGTAATGAAGAATGAAACATTTCTGTTAAAATTGAATTGGAGGTGAACTGGATTCATCATCAACTCTGCACCAGTGTGAATTGATGTTCTTTAATGTTCTGATAAGGTACATGCAACATCTCTTCCTCAACCCCTGCACCACTCTCTGCCTCTTGCCTCTCTCTCTCCACCTCCCTGCTAAGCGTATTAACCCATCTAATGTAATCCACATTCCATGTCTCACTTTACTCTTCACTTCTCACGTGCCCTCTGGAATGACTGCTCTCTGACTAACAAGGTCTATTTGTACATGACCTCTTCTGCTCTCATCCACCACCTCTCATTCCCCTCACCCCTGTCCTACTCGATACCTCAGCTTAATTGAACTCTCTCCTCTGACATCTACCCTTATCTCTAACCTCTCCTCACTTTCTGCTTAAACTAACTATCTTGTTAACTTTTACAATGCTATCATCTCCTCCTCCTCCCTCCTCCTCCTCCCTCCTCCATCATATATATGCCCCTTCTAGGCTCTGACACACTCATCCCTCTAAGGCCATGATTATCATGGGCACATGCTTGGTCATCCACAGTGTGTGCGAGCGATGCAGAGCCGCCTCGGACCTCAGTGCAGGGATTGCTGCATACCCCCAGCATCTGTCACCCACAAACAATACACACACTAATACTCCCCACAATACACACTATAATACCTCCTCAATACTAATCTCCCCAATAATATTATAGCTCCAAACACAATATACACAACACCCTTACACAAGATACACAATCTAGTACTCTCCTCTGCACCTCTACACACAATATAATACTCCCACACACACAATATACACACTACCCTCCTACCCCCATAAAATACAACCAATAATACACACACACTTTGTGGATGTTGGGACCAGCTCCCGGCATGCACCAGTGAAAGAGAGAGGCCCGCAGAAGCTCGGAAGAACTCCCTCCATCCGTGCCTTCCTCCGTTTCACATCTTCTCCCTGTCTCTCTCCCTCCCTTTCCTAGCATCTCCCTGCGTCTTTACGTATACCCAGTCAGTGACGGCTCTGGTCACGTGATGCCTTAATATGGGCTTATCCATATATGTTCATCCACGTCACTAATGTGATGCCCGCACTGTTGCGGAGCTGGTACTTACGACGGGCACTTATTGTTTTATCAGTACTGCGTACCTGACTCTACCGGCCTACTTTCAACACTAGTACAATATGTGCTTCACTACGAGTGAGTGGGGAATATTGGCATCACACAGTCACTGTTGAATATGCCATTCAATCCATTTTGAAAATAGTAATGCAATGTGGTTTTGTTTTGTTTGCTTTTTGCAGTAATGAAGAATGGAAAAGTTATATTAAAATTAAATTGGAGGGGGACTAGATTCAGCATTTCATCATGAACTCTGCACTTGTGAGAATTTAACTTCTTGAATACCCTGACAGGTACACGCAACATTAAGACTATAATCTGCTGTGCAAGCTTTCGTGCTATACCTCCCCCTCAGGTTTTGATTTATACATTTGCTCCCTCAATTCATGTCCTCTAATATTTGAAAGCTCTCTCCTAGCATTTTCTCTTTACCACAGAACGTCATCCCAATGTAACCTCTCTCTTGTTCTTTCTGCTGGCTGTTTCCTCACTCCTCTGTTAAACTTTTCTAATTTCTCTAACTTCCACACTCCTGCTTTTATCCACATGTTCTCCTCTTTCCTTCCCCTACCTTTGCATGTGTCTACACACTGCACCATTTGTACAGACCTCTATTGCAGCTATTTCTGCACTGCTCAATGAAAAGCACTCTTTAATATCCTATTCTCTGTGCCCCCTCTCTCTGCGCCCCCTCTTTTGGCGCCTCCTCTCTCTGCGCCCCCTCTCTCTGCGCCTATCTGTCTCATTCTCTCTACGTCCCTCTCTCTCTACATAGAGCTATCTCTGTCTCTCTCTACACCTATCTCTGTGTCTCCTTCTATGTTTGCTGATGTGTGGGATATCTCTTATAATCTTGAACCTGCTCATATACACATCGGGCCTCCCTGCCTCTGCCTCCCTGCTAAGAGTGTTAACCTATCTAATGTAATCCACATTCCTTTCCTTACTTTTCTCTTCCCTTCTCCTATGCCATCTGGAATGTCCGTTCTCTGACTAACAAGGCTCTAGTTGTACATGACCTCTTCTGCTCTCATCATTCACAATCAGTCATTCCCCTCACCCCATCTTACCTGTCCCACTGATTTGCCTCTGCTTAATTAAACTCTCCTCTGACATCTACTCTAACCTCTCTGCTCTCTCTCTCTTTCCGCTTAAACTAACAATCTTATTAACTCTTACAATGCTATCCTCCTATCTATATGCCCCCTCTAGGCTCTGACACACTTGTCCCTCTAGCCCACACCCTTGGCTAAATTCCCAAACATGTTCATCACACTTCCACTCGCTGTTCTTAATGCCTATGAAGGAAATCACACAATTGATATTTGATTTTTCTACAGTAAAAATGTCTCCAGTCCTGTATAAAGCTGCTCTCTGGGGCCAAACCACACTACTTTTTTTTCACATTCATCAACACTCAAATTTAATTTACGCTGTCTTTTTTTCCCTGTATTTGACTCCCTCCACTAACCTTCTCCTCACACTTGCCATCCTTCCTTCACTTCTCCTCAAGCATTTGACTACTTCAGAGGCAAGGTGGATGCCACCCACAAGGAGATTCCTTCTGTCCCTTCCCCCTTCTCTCCTTCTACCTAATTCTCCTTCTGCATTTGACTCTTTTTCTTCTCTTACAGAGCTGGAAGCAAATCATCTTCTCTTCTCCCTCTACCACATGCCCTCTAGATCGTATCCCCTCACACCTTACTGCATCTCTTAGTCCCCACTCTCACCCACATCTTCAATTCCTCCCTATTCTCTGGCTCTTTACCCTCTTACTTTAAGCCTGTAGTGGTCACCCTTTTCTCAGAAACAACCTACACCCTATGTGCCTTACTAACTACCGCCCTGTATCCCTCCTGCTGTTTGTCTCCTAATTGCTAGAATGTCAACATTCTTAAATCACATTCCCTCCTGGATCCTTTACAACCTGCCTTTCGTACAGCTCGTTCTACAGACTGTGCTTAAAGCAAATTCCCAAGGTCACTTTTCCCTACTAATCCTACTTGATCTATCTGCTGCGTTTGATGCTCTCAATCACTCTCCTCCTTCATATTCTAAACTCTCTCTTGGTATCCGTAACACAGTTCTATCCTGGTTTTCATCATAACTTTCCTGTCACACATTCTCCATCTCTGTTGCTAACATGTCTTCGTCTTCTATTGATCTGTCTGTGGGTATACATCAGGGCTCTGTTCTGAGATCTCTCTTTCTCTCTACATACTATCATTTGGTGACCTCATCAACTCTTTGTGACAATCCTATAAATAACAAATACAAATATCAGGTCATGGGAATAAGTGATTTGGACATAAAAGTAACATTTCGGAAGTGTGGACAACTAATACATCTTGTAGATTGCCTTTACAGTGTGATGTCATTGATTCAGTAGATTGTGTGCAGACCAGGACTGCAGTACAGTGTCACTCACATGGATGACTTGCGTGGTAGAAGCTCAAGAACAAGGATGTCAAACTCCAGTCCTCGAGGGCAGCAAACAGGCCAGGTTTTCAGGATATCCCTACTGAAAACCTGGCCTGTTTGGGACCCTCGAGGACTGGAGTTTGACATGCATGCTCTAGAAGGAGCACAGCTGTGGGTGGGAGGTGGATTTGCTTTGCATCAAATGGTTTGGAGCAAGGTTTATTGTATGTATTATCATAATAACAATGCAATGCTTAACTTTTATTTCAGGAGGGATGACTGCAGAACAGAAGTGAATATTGAAGCCATGTGTTCCTTTTCTTGCAAAAGAGAAAATTTGAAGGACAGTTGAAGAGAAGGAAAATTACTACACAGAGACAGATAAGCAATGTGTATATTTCTCATTTACCATTTAGTATTTGTCGTTTTATTGACTCCACACAATCCGGCTGCTACGGGTTTCACATTGAATATTTTCATCTCTACTCTACCCCTTCCTGTGATCTGAACCATGCAGGTTTTCGTTGATTCAATACATCATGAGTAGAGGGTGGCTACAGTATGAAGTAAAGACCCAAGGACCACATCTACTACCATTCATAACAAGAACATGTGCAGTAGCGCACAGCTGCAGTTCTATGTGATTGTTATGAAAGGTTGAGGTGGTTCAATTCTATGAATCTGGAGTGGGATGGATCCTGTTTGCATCATATGGTTTCATCTAGGCCAGTAGATTATATAACTCTCAGTACAGGTTACACATGGCATCAGTATTAGTGATTTAAAGAGGAGGAAAGCTTCAATGTGGAGAACAAAGCCAAGTAATGTTGAAGTTACTCCTTTTACCATTTACTTGGTCAGTCTGTACTGTCTACTCTCCACACAGCTGCTAAGGATCTTCCATTTTAAATACTTTCACCTCCTATTCTGCACTGCTTTGCTGCCCATTATTCAGAGATGCGTTCCAGTCATGTTTAGCACTCTGAATTTCTCTGCAGTCATTGGTTCAGCACATCATGGGTAGAGCATGGCTACAGATACAGCAAGCTATTATTATTTTACCGGCTGATCACCCATAATATTGCATTAAAACATAGAATATCACTTAATTTCCAAAAGATTCAGTGATGCTGATAATGCAGAATCTCACAACATTTCCCATCATAATGCCATAATGCACAAGTGGGAGAAATAATCCTTGCTATATCTGTACATTGTGTGACGTATTACCTCAATGACCAATGAGAGCAAGTACATCTTCTGTATAGAGCGGCTGTGTTATGATGCAGTTATTGATCATCATTGACATAATCACAAGAATCTTATGCAAAGGGAAATTGTCCGCAGCGAAGTGAGATTTCAGCCCCCAAACGTCTGTAATATTAATGCAATGTCTTACTTTTGTTGCAGTGAACACTGAAGAGACGGATCTACTACAACACTGTACAGGATGAGCATACGCTACAAGCAGCAAAATGATCTTGCAGTTGACAGTATGTTGTTCTGGTAATGTGCACAATTATTATTTATGGGCTACACACCACAGTGCTGGACATATTCTGTTAACTTCAACTCTACTCCTAACATGGAGATGTCTTCCTGGTGTTACTGATTCAGTACTGCACCGACACACTTTATTCGAGCAAATACCCGGTATGTACCTGGCAGATACCTGGAATGCGCCACTCCTAACCTCTGACAAGCCCCGTTGCATTTGCCTTCCCAGCCTGGGTTCATGCCTGGCTGATGGGCGGCTGATCTGTTAAATGATAATGATTAGGATTTAATAGGCTGCAATGCTTCGCGTGTCTACCAGATGGCATAAATTCATGAATTGTAATGCAGTTTATATATATATACTGTGCAGTATTGCAGCCAGCGGGAATAAAATGCTTCAATCCCTGCTTGGAAAATAACTCAATGTACTCGGGCAGAAAACAGTCACAAACCTCAATACACCCGGGTATACCCGAATTCGTGGGACTAGCCAAGCTCGAATAAAGTGTGTCGCCAGTGTACATCATATGCACAGTGTGGTTATGATATGATGGATTGATTTAATGAACCCACCAACCAATGATGACATCTGCATCATCTTCTGTAAAGTGCAGCTACAGCATGATATTATCAGCATTTGGTGCGGTATAATCAGAGGTATCTATGTGCTTTTGTGCCTGTTTTAAGTCCTCCAGCTTAACGCCCCTACACCTCCCACTACACAGGCATACTTACTTATGCATACACTGACATCTGGCATACCTACACACACCCCAGGGCCACTTCCTTCCCCTGATGTCAGGGAGAGGATGGGCATGCAGAGTGCAGTAAGTCTCCACGTTACTCTGGCCAACAGTCTTGGCCTACCTCCAGCATCTGTCACCCACAACATCTGTTCCCTCCTTGTAAAGTGCTGAACTATCTCACCTGGGTCAGTGCTATAGCTGATCACAGTGCCCGATCAGGATGTCACTGTGACAGGCAGCAGTGCAGATTGACCGGTCAATGAATGCAGTGCCGCAACATACTGCTGCGGCACAGTTTATTCGAGCATTTGCCCGTTCTGTGCCGCAGCAGTAGCCTGGCGCGCGCCCGAGTGTGACGGGCGCACGCCGAAGCAGCGGAAGAGCGCCCTCCGATCGGGGCGCTCTCCCTACCGCTGCCGGGTCCGCCGGGTCCCCCGGAACCCCCTGCCGCTGTCCCGCGATCGCGGGACACCAGGGCTCCCTCGGGGAGCCCCTGGACATGCGTGCAGCGGGCGCACGCTCCCGATGACGCGTGACCGCGCGTCTATGATGCGCGGCACGCCGAGGGGCGGCCACTAGCAAGCCGGGAGATTTCCCGGCTTGCGGTACCGACCACACTTCAATAAAGTGTGTCGGTAGTGTATGCACTAAATGAGATTTCCGTGCCCCCAGTCAGGTTACTCCCTGGGCAGTGACCCTGCTCACACCCTCCCCTAGTTCCACCTCTGATCACAATTATCTCTCTTGGAGAGTGTAGCAAATTGGAGTTGGGGGAATCTCACCTCTGCCATGCATGGTCACAATCTGGGCACAGGACCCAAATAGTGGGCAATGTGGCACTTCTTACAGTAGAGAATAAGTAACTTTATTCTTTACTTGTGTATTAAGGACCTTATTTGCATTAAATTCAGTCCACATGGGACCAAGACTTTCTGGCTTACTGAACAAAGTGGAATTGTTTCGTAGAGGGTGGAGAATTGTATTTTATCTGAAATTACCCCCTCTGCACAAAATACAAACAATTATACCCATACAAGTACCTTGTGGAAGTTGTTGCCCTCTATCTTCCTGTGGTCTCTCCCTGTTTCTCACCGTGCCTCCTCCCATTTCCTTGCACCTCTGCGTCTCCGCATATATCCCTATACTCAGAGCCGGCTCCGGTCAGTGACATGGGATGCCCAAATATGAGCATACCCATATATGGGCATCCATGCCACTGACCGGAGCCCGCTCTGTTGCGGATATGGAGAGAGACTGGGAGATTTACATCCCCTTATAATTCATATGGTGCATAGTACCGGCACGTATTGTTTTACCGGTACTGTGTACCTTCCTACTTTCACACTGGTACAGTATATGCTGCAGTGGGACTGAGAGGGATATATTGGTAACACATAGTCATTGTTGGGGGAATTCAATCCATTTTGAAAATAGTAATGAAATGTTTTTTACTTTTCTTTTTTTTCAGTAATGAAGAATGAAACATTTCTGTTAAAATTGAATTGGAGGTGAACTGGATTCATCATCAACTCTGCACCAGTGTGAATTGATGTTCTTTAATGTTCTGATAAGGTACATGCAACATCTCTTCCTCAACCCCTGCACCACTCTCTGCCTCTTGCCTCTCTCTCTCCACCTCCCTGCTAAGCGTATTAACCCATCTAATGTAATCCACATTCCATGTCTCACTTTACTCTTCACTTCTCACGTGCCCTCTGGAATGACTGCTCTCTGACTAACAAGGTCTATTTGTACATGACCTCTTCTGCTCTCATCATCCACCACCTCTCATTCCCCTCACCCCTGTCCTACTCGATACCTCAGCTTAATTGAACTCTCTCCTCTGACATCTACCCTTATCTCTAACCTCTCCTCACTTTCTGCTTAAACTAACTATCTTGTTAACTTTTACAATGCTATCATCTCCTCCTCCTCCCTCCTCCTCCTCCCTCCTCCATCATATATATGCCCCTTCTAGGCTCTGACACACTCATCCCTCTAAGGCCATGATTATCATGGGCACATGCTTGGTCATCCACAGTGTGTGCGAGCGATGCAGAGCCGCCTCGGACCTCAGTGCAGGGATTGCTGCATACCCCCAGCATCTGTCACCCACAAACAATACACACACTAATACTCCCCACAATACACACTATAATACCTCCTCAATACTAATCTCCCCAATAATATTATAGCTCCAAACACAATATACACAACACCCTTACACAAGATACACAATCTAGTACTCTCCTCTGCACCTCTACACACAATATAATACTCCCACACACACAATATACACACTACCCTCCTACCCCCATAAAATACAACCAATAATACACACACACTTTGTGGATGTTGGGACCAGCTCCCGGCATGCACCAGTGAAAGAGAGAGGCCCGCAGAAGCTCGGAAGAACTCCCTCCATCCGTGCCTTCCTCCGTTTCACATCTTCTCCCTGTCTCTCTCCCTCCCTTTCCTTGCATCTCCCTGCGTCTTTACGTATACCCAGTCAGTGACGGCTCTGGTCACGTGATGCCTTAATATGGGCTTATCCATATATGTTCATCCACGTCACTAATGTGATGCCCGCACTGTTGCGGAGCTGGTACTTACGACGGGCACTTATTGTTTTATCAGTACTGCGTACCTGACTCTACCGGCCTACTTTCAACACTAGTACAATATGTGCTTCACTACGAGTGAGTGGGGAATATTGGCATCACACAGTCACTGTTGAATATGCCATTCAATCCATTTTGAAAATAGTAATGCAATGTGGTTTTGTTTTGTTTGCTTTTTGCAGTAATGAAGAATGGAAAAGTTATATTAAAATTAAATTGGAGGGGGACTAGATTCAGCATTTCATCATGAACTCTGCACTTGTGAGAATTTAACTTCTTGAATACCCTGACAGGTACACGCAACATTAAGACTATAATCTGCTGTGCAAGCTTTCGTGCTATACCTCCCCCTCAGGTTTTGATTTATACATTTGCTCCCTCAATTCATGTCCTCTAATATTTGAAAGCTCTCTCCTAGCATTTTCTCTTTACCACAGAACGTCATCCCAATGTAACCTCTCTCTTGTTCTTTCTGCTTGCTGTTTCCTCACTCCTCTGTTAAACTTTTCTAATTTCTCTAACTTCCACACTCCTGCTTTTATCCACATGTTCTCCTCTTTCCTTCCCCTACCTTTGCATGTGTCTACACACTGCACCATTTGTACAGACCTCTATTGCAGCTATTTCTGCACTGCTCAATGAAAAGCACTCTTTAATATCCTATTCTCTGGGCCCCCTCTCTCTGCGCCCCCTCTTTTGGCGCCTCCTCTCTCTGCGCCCCCTCTCTCTGCGCCTATCTGTCTCATTCTCTCTACGTCCCTCTCTCTCTACATAGAGCTATCTCTGTCTCTCTCTACACCTATCTCTGTGTCTCCTTCTATGTTTGCTGATGTGTGGGATATCTCTTATAATCTTGAACCTGCTCATATACACATCGGGCCTCCCTGCTAAGAGTGTTAACCTATCTAATGTAATCCACATTCCTTTCCTTACTTTTCTCTTCCCTTCTCCTATGCCATCTGGAATGTCCGTTCTCTGACTAACAAGGCTCTAGTTGTACATGACCTCTTCTGCTCTCATCATTCACAATCAGTCATTCCCCTCACCCCATCTTACCTGTCCCACTGATTTGCCTCTGCTTAATTAAACTCTCCTCTGACATCTACTCTAACCTCTCTGCTCTCTCTCTCTTTCCGCTTAAACTAACAATCTTATTAACTCTTACAATGCTATCCTCCTATCTATATGCCCCCTCTAGGCTCTGACACACTTGTCCCTCTAGCCCACACCCTTGGCTAAATTCCCAAACATGTTCATCACACTTCCACTCGCTGTTCTTAATGCCTATGAAGGAAATCACACAATTGATATTTGATTTTTCTACAGTAAAAATGTCTCCAGTCCTGTATAAAGCTGCTCTCTGTGGCCAAACCACACTACTTTTTTTTCACATTCATCAACACTCAAATTTAATTTACGCTGTCTTTTTTTCCCTGTATTTGACTCCCTCCACTAACCTTCTCCTCACACTTGCCATCCTTCCTTCACTTCTCCTCAAGCATTTGACTACTTCAGAGGCAAGGTGGATGCCACCCACAAGGAGATTCCTTCTGTCCCTTCCCCCTTCTCTCCTTCTACCTAATTCTCCTTCTGCATTTGACTCCTTTTCTTCTCTTACAGAGCTGGAAGCTAATCATCTTCTCTTCTCCCTCTACCACATGCCCTCTAGATCGTATCCCCTCACACCTTACTGCATCTCTTAGTCCCCACTCTCACCCACATCTTCAATTCCTCCCTATTCTCTGGCTCTTTACCCTCTTACTTTAAGCCTGTAGTGGTCACCCTTTTCTCAGAAACAACCTACACCCTATGTGCCTTACTAACTACCGCCCTGTATCCCTCCTGCTGTTTGTCTCCTAATTGCTAGAATGTCAACATTCTTAAATCACATTCCCTCCTGGATCCTTTACAACCTGCCTTTCGTACAGCTCGTTCTACAGACTGTGCTTAAAGCAAATTCCCAAGGTCACTTTTCCCTACTAATCCTACTTGATCTATCTGCTGCGTTTGATGCTCTCAATCACTCTCCTCCTTCATATTCTAAACTCTCTCTTGGTATCCGTAACACAGTTCTATCCTGGTTTTCATCATAACTTTCCTGTCACACATTCTCCATCTCTGTTGCTAACATGTCTTCGTCTTCTATTGATCTGTCTGTGGGTATACATCAGGGCTCTGTTCTGAGATCTCTCTTTCTCTCTACATACTATCATTTGGTGACCTCATCAACTCTTTGTGACAATCCTATAAATAACAAATACAAATATCAGGTCATGGGAATAAGTGATTTGGACATAAAAGTAACATTTCGGAAGTGTGGACAACTAATACATCTTGTAGATTGCCTTTACAGTGTGATGTCATTGATTCAGTAGATTGTGTGCAGACCAGGACTGCAGTACAGTGTCACTCACATGGATGACTTGCGTGGTAGAAGCTCAAGAACAAGGATGTCAAACTCCAGTCCTCGAGGGCAGCAAACAGGCCAGGTTTTCAGGATATCCCTACTGAAAACCTGGCCTGTTTGGGACCCTCGAGGACTGGAGTTTGACATGCATGCTCTAGAAGGAGCACAGCTGTGGGTGGGAGGTGGATTTGCTTTGCATCAAATGGTTTGGAGCAAGGTTTATTGTATGTATTATCATAATAACAATGCAATGCTTAACTTTTATTTCAGGAGGGATGACTGCAGAACAGAAGTGAATATTGAAGCCATGTGTTCCTTTTCTTGCAAAAGAGAAAATTTGAAGGACAGTTGAAGAGAAGGAAAATTACTACACAGAGACAGATAAGCAATGTGTATATTTCTCATTTACCATTTAGTATTTGTCGTTTTATTGACTCCACACAATCCGGCTGCTACGGGTTTCACATTGAATATTTTCATCTCTACTCTACCCCTTCCTGTGATCTGAACCATGCAAGTTTTCGTTGATTCAATACATCATGAGTAGAGTGTGGCTACAGTATGAAGTAAAGACCCAAGGACCACATCTACTACCATTCATAACAAGAACATGTGCAGTAGCGCACAGCTGCAGTTCTATGTGATTGTTATGAAAGGTTGAGGTGGTTCAATTCTATGAATCTGGAGTGGGATGGATCCTGTTTGCATCATATGGTTTCATCTAGGCCAGTAGATTATATAACTCTCAGTACAGGTTACACATGGCATCAGTATTAGTGATTTAAAGAGGAGGAAAGCTTCAATGTGGAGAACAAAGCCAAGTAATGTTGAAGTTACTCCTTTTACCATTTACTTGGTCAGTCTGTACTGTCTACTCCCCACACAGCTGCTAAGGATCTTCCATTTTAAATACTTTCACCTCCTATTCTGCACTGCTTTGCTGTCCATTATTCAGAGATGCGTTCCAGTCATGTTTAGCACTCTGAATCTCTCTGCAGTCATTGGTTCAGCACATCATGGGTAGAGCATGGCTACAGATACAGCAAGCTATTATTATTTTACCGGCTGATCACCCATAATATTGCATTAAAACATAGAATATCACTTAATTTCCAAAAGATTCAGTGATGCTGATAATGCAGAATCTCACAACATTTCCCATCATAATGCCATAATGCACAAGTGGGAGAAATAATCCTTGCTATATCTGTACATTGTGTGACGTATTACCTCAATGACCAATGAGAGCAAGTACATCTTCTGTATAGAGCGGCTGTGTTATGATGCAGTTATTGATCATCATTGACATAATCACAAGAATCTTATGCAAAGGGAAATTGTCCGCAGCGAAGTGAGATTTCAGCCCCCAAACGTCTGTAATATTAATGCAATGTCTTACTTTTGTTGCAGTGAACACTGAAGAGACGGATCTACTACAACACTGTACAGGATGAGCATACGCTACAAGCAGCAAAATGATCTTGCAGTTGACAGTATGTTGTTCTGGTAATGTGCACAATTATTATTTATGGGCTACACACCACAGTGCTGGACATATTCTGTTAACTTCAACTCTACTCCTAACATGGAGATGTCTTCCTGGTGTTACTGATTCAGTACATCATATGCACAGTGTGGTTATGATATGATGGATTGATTTAATGAACCCACCAACCAATGATGACATCTGCATCATCTTCTGTAAAGTGCAGCTACAGCATGATATTATCAGCATTTGGTGCGGTATAATCAGAGGTATCTATGTGCTTTTGTGCCTGTTTTAAGTCCTCCAGCTTAACGCCCCTACACCTCCCACTACACAGGCATACTTACTTATGCATACACTGACATCTGGCATACCTACACACACCCCAGGGCCACTTCCTTCCCCTGATGTCAGGGAGAGGATGGGCATGCAGAGTGCAGTAAGTCTCCACGTTACTCTGGCCAACAGTCTTGGCCTACCTCCAGCATCTGTCACCCACAACATCTGTTCCCTCCTTGTAAAGTGCTGAACTATCTCACCTGGGTCAGTGCTATAGCTGATCACAGTGCCCGATCAGGATGTCACTGTGACAGGCAGCAGTGCAGATTGACCGGTCAATCAATGCAGTGCCGCAACATATGCACTAAATGAGATTTCCGTGCCCCCAGTCAGGTTACTCCCTGGGCAGTGACCCTGCTCACACCCTCCCCTAGTTCCACCTCTGATCACAATTATCTCTCTTGGAGAGTGTAGCAAATTGGAGTTGGGGGAATCTCACCTCTGCCATGCATGGTCACAATCTGGGCACAGGACCCAAATAGTGGGCAATGTGGCACTTCTTACAGTAGAGAATAAGTAACTTTATTCTTTACTTGTGTATTAAGGACCTTATTTGCATTAAATTCAGTCCACATGGGACCAAGACTTTCTGGCTTACTGAACAAAGTGGAATTGTTTCGTAGAGGGTGGAGAATTGTATTTTATCTGAAATTACCCCCTCTGCACAAAATACAAACAATTATACCCATACAAGTACCTTGTGGAAGTTGTTGCCCTCTATCTTCCTGTGGTCTCTCCCTGTTTCTCACCGTGCCTCCTCCCATTTCCTTGCACCTGTGCGTCTCCGCATATATCCCTATACTCAGAGCCGGCTCCGGTCAGTGACATGGGATGCCCAAATATGAGCATACCCATATATGGGCATCCATGCCACTGACCGGAGCCCGCTCTGTTGCGGATATGGAGAGAGACTGGGAGATTTACATCCCCTTATAATTCATATGGTGCATAGTACCGGCACGTATTGTTTTACCGGTACTGTGTACCTTCCTACTTTCACACTGGTACAGTATATGCTGCAGTGGGACTGAGAGGGATATATTGGTAACACATAGTCATTGTTGGGGGAATTCAATCCATTTTGAAAATAGTAATGAAATGTTTTTTACTTTTCTTTTTTTTCAGTAATGAAGAATGAAACATTTCTGTTAAAATTGAATTGGAGGTGAACTGGATTCATCATCAACTCTGCACCAGTGTGAATTGATGTTCTTTAATGTTCTGATAAGGTACATGCAACATCTCTTCCTCAACCCCTGCACCACTCTCTGCCTCTTGCCTCTCTCTCTCCACCTCCCTGCTAAGCGTATTAACCCATCTAATGTAATCCACATTCCATGTCTCACTTTACTCTTCACTTCTCACGTGCCCTCTGGAATGACTGCTCTCTGACTAACAAGGTCTATTTGTACATGACCTCTTCTGCTCTCATCATCCACCACCTCTCATTCCCCTCACCCCTGTCCTACTCGATACCTCAGCTTAATTGAACTCTCTCCTCTGACATCTACCCTTATCTCTAACCTCTCCTCACTTTCTGCTTAAACTAACTATCTTGTTAACTTTTACAATGCTATCATCTCCTCCTCCTCCCTCCTCCTCCTCCCTCCTCCATCATATATATGCCCCTTCTAGGCTCTGACACACTCATCCCTGTAAGGCCATGATTATCATGGGCACATGCTTGGTCATCCACAGTGCGTGCGAGCGATGCAGAGCCGCCTCGGACCTCAGTGCAGGGATTGCTGCATACCCCCAGCATCTGTCACCCACAAACAATACACACACTAATACTCCCCACAATACACACTATAATACCTCCTCAATACTAATCTCCCCAATAATATTATAGCTCCAAACACAATATACACAACACCCTTACACAAGATACACAATCTAGTACTCTCCTCTGCACCTCTACACACAATATAATACTCCCACACACACAATATACACACTACCCTCCTACCCCCATAAAATACAACCAATAATACACACACACTTTGTGGATGTTGGGACCAGCTCCCGGCATGCACCAGTGAAAGAGAGAGGCCCGCAGAAGCTCGGAAGAACTCCCTCCATCCGTGCCTTCCTCCGTTTCACATCTTCTCCCTGTCTCTCTCCCTCCCTTTCCTTGCATCTCCCTGCGTCTTTACGTATACCCAGTCAGTGACGGCTCTGGTCACGTGATGCCTTAATATGGGCTTATCCATATATGTTCATCCACGTCACTAATGTGATGCCCGCACTGTTGCGGAGCTGGTACTTACGACGGGCACTTATTGTTTTATCAGTACTGCGTACCTGACTCTACCGGCCTACTTTCAACACTAGTACAATATGTGCTTCACTACGAGTGAGTGGGGAATATTGGCATCACACAGTCACTGTTGAATATGCCATTCAATCCATTTTGAAAATAGTAATGCAATGTGGTTTTGTTTTGTTTGCTTTTTGCAGTAATGAAGAATGGAAAAGTTATATTAAAATTAAATTGGAGGGGGACTAGATTCAGCATTTCATCATGAACTCTGCACTTGTGAGAATTTAACTTCTTGAATACCCTGACAGGTACACGCAACATTAAGACTATAATCTGCTGTGCAAGCTTTCGTGCTATACCTCCCCCTCAGGTTTTGATTTATACATTTGCTCCCTCAATTCATGTCCTCTAATATTTGAAAGCTCTCTCCTAGCATTTTCTCTTTACCACAGAACGTCATCCCAATGTAACCTCTCTCTTGTTCTTTCTGCTGGCTGTTTCCTCACTCCTCTGTTAAACTTTTCTAATTTCTCTAACTTCCACACTCCTGCTTTTATCCACATGTTCTCCTCTTTCCTTCCCCTACCTTTGCATGTGTCTACACACTGCACCATTTGTACAGACCTCTATTGCAGCTATTTCTGCACTGCTCAATGAAAAGCACTCTTTAATATCCTATTCTCTGTGCCCCCTCTCTCTGCGCCCCCTCTTTTGGCGCCTCCTCTCTCTGCGCCCCCTCTCTCTGCGCCTATCTGTCTCATTCTCTCTACGTCCCTCTCTCTCTACATAGAGCTATCTCTGTCTCTCTCTACACCTATCTCTGTGTCTCCTTCTATGTTTGCTGATGTGTGGGATATCTCTTATAATCTTGAACCTGCTCATATACACATCGGGCCTCCCTGCCTCTGCCTCCCTGCTAAGAGTGTTAACCTATCTAATGTAATCCACATTCCTTTCCTTACTTTTCTCTTCCCTTCTCCTATGCCATCTGGAATGTCCGTTCTCTGACTAACAAGGCTCTAGTTGTACATGACCTCTTCTGCTCTCATCATTCACAATCAGTCATTCCCCTCACCCCATCTTACCTGTCCCACTGATTTGCCTCTGCTTAATTAAACTCTCCTCTGACATCTACTCTAACCTCTCTGCTCTCTCTCTCTTTCCGCTTAAACTAACAATCTTATTAACTCTTACAATGCTATCCTCCTATCTATATGCCCCCTCTAGGCTCTGACACACTTGTCCCTCTAGCCCACACCCTTGGCTAAATTCCCAAACATGTTCATCACACTTCCACTCGCTGTTCTTAATGCCTATGAAGGAAATCACACAATTGATATTTGATTTTTCTACAGTAAAAATGTCTCCAGTCCTGTATAAAGCTGCTCTCTGGGGCCAAACCACACTACTTTTTTTTCACATTCATCAACACTCAAATTTAATTTACGCTGTCTTTTTTTCCCTGTATTTGACTCCCTCCACTAACCTTCTCCTCACACTTGCCATCCTTCCTTCACTTCTCCTCAAGCATTTGACTACTTCAGAGGCAAGGTGGATGCCACCCACAAGGAGATTCCTTCTGTCCCTTCCCCCTTCTCTCCTTCTACCTAATTCTCCTTCTGCATTTGACTCTTTTTCTTCTCTTACAGAGCTGGAAGCAAATCATCTTCTCTTCTCCCTCTACCACATGCCCTCTAGATCGTATCCCCTCACACCTTACTGCATCTCTTAGTCCCCACTCTCACCCACATCTTCAATTCCTCCCTATTCTCTGGCTCTTTACCCTCTTACTTTAAGCCTGTAGTGGTCACCCTTTTCTCAGAAACAACCTACACCCTATGTGCCTTACTAACTACCGCCCTGTATCCCTCCTGCTGTTTGTCTCCTAATTGCTAGAATGTCAACATTCTTAAATCACATTCCCTCCTGGATCCTTTACAACCTGCCTTTCGTACAGCTCGTTCTACAGACTGTGCTTAAAGCAAATTCCCAAGGTCACTTTTCCCTACTAATCCTACTTGATCTATCTGCTGCGTTTGATGCTCTCAATCACTCTCCTCCTTCATATTCTAAACTCTCTCTTGGTATCCGTAACACAGTTCTATCCTGGTTTTCATCATAACTTTCCTGTCACACATTCTCCATCTCTGTTGCTAACATGTCTTCGTCTTCTATTGATCTGTCTGTGGGTATACATCAGGGCTCTGTTCTGAGATCTCTCTTTCTCTCTACATACTATCATTTGGTGACCTCATCAACTCTTTGTGACAATCCTATAAATAACAAATACAAATATCAGGTCATGGGAATAAGTGATTTGGACATAAAAGTAACATTTCGGAAGTGTGGACAACTAATACATCTTGTAGATTGCCTTTACAGTGTGATGTCATTGATTCAGTAGATTGTGTGCAGACCAGGACTGCAGTACAGTGTCACTCACATGGATGACTTGCGTGGTAGAAGCTCAAGAACAAGGATGTCAAACTCCAGTCCTCGAGGGCCGCAAACAGGCCAGGTTTTCAGGATATCCCTACTGAAAACCTGGCCTGTTTGGGACCCTCGAGGACTGGAGTTTGACATGCATGCTCTAGAAGGAGCACAGCTGTGGGTGGGAGGTGGATTTGCTTTGCATCAAATGGTTTGGAGCAAGGTTTATTGTATGTATTATCATAATAACAATGCAATGCTTAACTTTTATTTCAGGAGGGATGACTGCAGAACAGAAGTGAATATTGAAGCCATGTGTTCCTTTTCTTGCAAAAGAGAAAATTTGAAGGACAGTTGAAGAGAAGGAAAATTACTACACAGAGACAGATAAGCAATGTGTATATTTCTCATTTACCATTTAGTATTTGTCGTTTTATTGACTCCACACAATCCGGCTGCTACGGGTTTCACATTGAATATTTTCATCTCTACTCTACCCCTTCCTGTGATCTGAACCATGCAAGTTTTCGTTGATTCAATACATCATGAGTAGAGTGTGGCTACAGTATGAAGTAAAGACCCAAGGACCACATCTACTACCATTCATAACAAGAACATGTGCAGTAGCGCACAGCTGCAGTTCTATGTGATTGTTATGAAAGGTTGAGGTGGTTCAATTCTATGAATCTGGAGTGGGATGGATCCTGTTTGCATCATATGGTTTCATCTAGGCCAGTAGATTATATAACTCTCAGTACAGGTTACACATGGCATCAGTATTAGTGATTTAAAGAGGAGGAAAGCTTCAATGTGGAGAACAAAGCCAAGTAATGTTGAAGTTACTCCTTTTACCATTTACTTGGTCAGTCTGTACTGTCTACTCTCCACACAGCTGCTAAGGATCTTCCATTTTAAATACTTTCACCTCCTATTCTGCACTGCTTTGCTGCCCATTATTCAGAGATGCGTTCCAGTCATGTTTAGCACTCTGAATCTCTCTGCAGTCATTGGTTCAGCACATCATGGGTAGAGCATGGCTACAGATACAGCAAGCTATTATTATTTTACCGGCTGATCACCCATAATATTGCATTAAAACATAGAATATCACTTAATTTCCAAAAGATTCAGTGATGCTGATAATGCAGAATCTCACAACATTTCCCATCATAATGCCATAATGCACAAGTGGGTGAAATAATCCTTGCTATATCTGTACATTGTGTGACGTATTACCTCAATGACCAATGAGAGCAAGTACATCTTCTGTATAGAGCGGCTGTGTTATGATGCAGTTATTGATCATCATTGACATAATCACAAGAATCTTATGCAAAGGGAAATTGTCCGCAGCGAAGTGAGATTTCAGCCCCCAAACGTCTGTAATATTAATGCAATGTCTTACTTTTGTTGCAGTGAACACTGAAGAGACGGATCTACTACAACACTGTACAGGATGAGCATACGCTACAAGCAGCAAAATGATCTTGCAGTTGACAGTATGTTGTTCTGGTAATGTGCACAATTATTATTTATGGGCTACACACCACAGTGCTGGACATATTCTGTTAACTTCAACTCTACTCCTAACATGGAGATGTCTTCCTGGTGTTACTGATTCAGTACATCATATGCACAGTGTGGTTATGATATGATGGATTGATTTAATGAACCCACCAACCAATGATGACATCTGCATCATCTTCTGTAAAGTGCAGCTACAGCATGATATTATCAGCATTTGGTGCGGTATAATCAGAGGTATCTATGTGCTTTTGTGCCTGTTTTAAGTCCTCCAGCTTAACGCCCCTACACCTCCCACTACACAGGCATACTTACTTATGCATACACTGACATCTGGCATACCTACACACACCCCAGGGCCACTTCCTTCCCCTGATGTCAGGGAGAGGATGGGCATGCAGAGTGCAGTAAGTCTCCACGTTACTCTGGCCAACAGTCTTGGCCTACCTCCAGCATCTGTCACCCACAACATCTGTTCCCTCCTTGTAAAGTGCTGAACTATCTCACCTGGGTCAGTGCTATAGCTGATCACAGTGCCCGATCAGGATGTCACTGTGACAGGCAGCAGTGCAGATTGACCGGTCAATGAATGCAGTGCCGCAACATACTGCTGCGGCACAGTTTATTCGAGCATTTGCCCGTTCTGTGCCGCAGCAGTAGCCTGGCGCGCGCCCGAGTGTGACGGGCGCACGCCGAAGCAGCGGAAGAGCGCCCTCCGATCGGGGCGCTCTCCCTACCGCTGCCGGGTCCGCCGGGTCCCCCGGAACCCCCTGCCGCTGTCCCGCAATCGCGGGACACCAGGGCTCCCTCGGGGAGCCCCTGGACATGCGTGCAGCGGGCGCACGCTCCCGATGACGCGTGACCGCGCGTCTATGACGCGCGGCACGCCGAGGGGCGGCCACTAGCAAGCCGGGAGATTTCCCGGCTTGCGGTACCGACCACACTTCAATAAAGTGTGTCGGTAGTGTATGCACTAAATGAGATTTCCGTGCCCCCAGTCAGGTTACTCCCTGGGCAGTGACCCTGCTCACACCCTCCCCTAGTTCCACCTCTGATCACAATTATCTCTCTTGGAGAGTGTAGCAAATTGGAGTTGGGGGAATCTCACCTCTGCCATGCATGGTCACAATCTGGGCACAGGACCCAAATAGTGGGCAATGTGGCACTTCTTACAGTAGAGAATAAGTAACTTTATTCTTTACTTGTGTATTAAGGACCTTATTTGCATTAAATTCAGTCCACATGGGACCAAGACTTTCTGGCTTACTGAACAAAGTGGAATTGTTTCGTAGAGGGTGGAGAATTGTATTTTATCTGAAATTACCCCCTCTGCACAAAATACAAACAATTATACCCATACAAGTACCTTGTGGAAGTTGTTGCCCTCTATCTTCCTGTGGTCTCTCCCTGTTTCTCACCGTGCCTCCTCCCATTTCCTTGCACCTGTGCGTCTCCGCATATATCCCTATACTCAGAGCCGGCTCCGGTCAGTGACATGGGATGCCCAAATATGAGCATACCCATATATGGGCATCCATGCCACTGACCGGAGCCCGCTCTGTTGCGGATATGGAGAGAGACTGGGAGATTTACATCCCCTTATAATTCATATGGTGCATAGTACCGGCACGTATTGTTTTACCGGTACTGTGTACCTTCCTACTTTCACACTGGTACAGTATATGCTGCAGTGGGACTGAGAGGGATATATTGGTAACACATAGTCATTGTTGGGGGAATTCAATCCATTTTGAAAATAGTAATGAAATGTTTTTTACTTTTCTTTTTTTTCAGTAATGAAGAATGAAACATTTCTGTTAAAATTGAATTGGAGGTGAACTGGATTCATCATCAACTCTGCACCAGTGTGAATTGATGTTCTTTAATGTTCTGATAAGGTACATGCAACATCTCTTCCTCAACCCCTGCACCACTCTCTGCCTCTTGCCTCTCTCTCTCCACCTCCCTGCTAAGCGTATTAACCCATCTAATGTAATCCACATTCCATGTCTCACTTTACTCTTCACTTCTCACGTGCCCTCTGGAATGACTGCTCTCTGACTAACAAGGTCTATTTGTACATGACCTCTTCTGCTCTCATCATCCACCACCTCTCATTCCCCTCACCCCTGTCCTACTCGATACCTCAGCTTAATTGAACTCTCTCCTCTGACATCTACCCTTATCTCTAACCTCTCCTCACTTTCTGCTTAAACTAACTATCTTGTTAACTTTTACAATGCTATCATCTCCTCCTCCTCCTCCTCCTCCCTCCTCCTCCTCCCTCCTCCATCATATATATGCCCCTTCTAGGCTCTGACACACTCATCCCTGTAAGGCCATGATTATCATGGGCACATGCTTGGTCATCCACAGTGCGTGCGAGCGATGCAGAGCCGCCTCGGACCTCAGTGCAGGGATTGCTGCATACCCCCAGCATCTGTCACCCACAAACAATACACACACTAATACTCCCCACAATACACACTATAATACCTCCTCAATACTAATCTCCCCAATAATATTATAGCTCCAAACACAATATACACAACACCCTTACACAAGATACACAATCTAGTACTCTCCTCTGCACCTCTACACACAATATAATACTCCCACACACACAATATACACACTACCCTCCTACCCCCATAAAATACAACCAATAATACACACACACTTTGTGGATGTTGGGACCAGCTCCCGGCATGCACCAGTGAAAGAGAGAGGCCCGCAGAAGCTCGGAAGAACTCCCTCCATCCGTGCCTTCCTCCGTTTCACATCTTCTCCCTGTCTCTCTCCCTCCCTTTCCTTGCATCTCCCTGCGTCTTTACGTATACCCAGTCAGTGACGGCTCTGGTCACGTGATGCCTTAATATGGGCTTATCCATATATGTTCATCCACGTCACTAATGTGATGCCCGCACTGTTGCGGAGCTGGTACTTACGACGGGCACTTATTGTTTTATCAGTACTGCGTACCTGACTCTACCGGCCTACTTTCAACACTAGTACAATATGTGCTTCACTACGAGTGAGTGGGGAATATTGGCATCACACAGTCACTGTTGAATATGCCATTCAATCCATTTTGAAAATAGTAATGCAATGTGGTTTTGTTTTGTTTGCTTTTTGCAGTAATGAAGAATGGAAAAGTTATATTAAAATTAAATTGGAGGGGGACTAGATTCAGCATTTCATCATGAACTCTGCACTTGTGAGAATTTAACTTCTTGAATACCCTGACAGGTACACGCAACATTAAGACTATAATCTGCTGTGCAAGCTTTCGTGCTATACCTCCCCCTCAGGTTTTGATTTATACATTTGCTCCCTCAATTCATGTCCTCTAATATTTGAAAGCTCTCTCCTAGCATTTTCTCTTTACCACAGAACGTCATCCCAATGTAACCTCTCTCTTGTTCTTTCTGCTGGCTGTTTCCTCACTCCTCTGTTAAACTTTTCTAATTTCTCTAACTTCCACACTCCTGCTTTTATCCACATGTTCTCCTCTTTCCTTCCCCTACCTTTGCATGTGTCTACACACTGCACCATTTGTACAGACCTCTATTGCAGCTATTTCTGCACTGCTCAATGAAAAGCACTCTTTAATATCCTATTCTCTGTGCCCCCTCTCTCTGCGCCCCCTCTTTTGGCGCCTCCTCTCTCTGCGCCCCCTCTCTCTGCGCCTATCTGTCTCATTCTCTCTACGTCCCTCTCTCTCTACATAGAGCTATCTCTGTCTCTCTCTACACCTATCTCTGTGTCTCCTTCTATGTTTGCTGATGTGTGGGATATCTCTTATAATCTTGAACCTGCTCATATACACATCGGGCCTCCCTGCCTCTGCCTCCCTGCTAAGAGTGTTAACCTATCTAATGTAATCCACATTCCTTTCCTTACTTTTCTCTTCCCTTCTCCTATGCCATCTGGAATGTCCGTTCTCTGACTAACAAGGCTCTAGTTGTACATGACCTCTTCTGCTCTCATCATTCACAATCAGTCATTCCCCTCACCCCATCTTACCTGTCCCACTGATTTGCCTCTGCTTAATTAAACTCTCCTCTGACATCTACTCTAACCTCTCTGCTCTCTCTCTCTTTCCGCTTAAACTAACAATCTTATTAACTCTTACAATGCTATCCTCCTATCTATATGCCCCCTCTAGGCTCTGACACACTTGTCCCTCTAGCCCACACCCTTGGCTAAATTCCCAAACATGTTCATCACACTTCCACTCGCTGTTCTTAATGCCTATGAAGGAAATCACACAATTGATATTTGATTTTTCTACAGTAAAAATGTCTCCAGTCCTGTATAAAGCTGCTCTCTGGGGCCAAACCACACTACTTTTTTTTCACATTCATCAACACTCAAATTTAATTTACGCTGTCTTTTTTTCCCTGTATTTGACTCCCTCCACTAACCTTCTCCTCACACTTGCCATCCTTCCTTCACTTCTCCTCAAGCATTTGACTACTTCAGAGGCAAGGTGGATGCCACCCACAAGGAGATTCCTTCTGTCCCTTCCCCCTTCTCTCCTTCTACCTAATTCTCCTTCTGCATTTGACTCTTTTTCTTCTCTTACAGAGCTGGAAGCAAATCATCTTCTCTTCTCCCTCTACCACATGCCCTCTAGATCGTATCCCCTCACACCTTACTGCATCTCTTAGTCCCCACTCTCACCCACATCTTCAATTCCTCCCTATTCTCTGGCTCTTTACCCTCTTACTTTAAGCCTGTAGTGGTCACCCTTTTCTCAGAAACAACCTACACCCTATGTGCCTTACTAACTACCGCCCTGTATCCCTCCTGCTGTTTGTCTCCTAATTGCTAGAATGTCAACATTCTTAAATCACATTCCCTCCTGGATCCTTTACAACCTGCCTTTCGTACAGCTCGTTCTACAGACTGTGCTTAAAGCAAATTCCCAAGGTCACTTTTCCCTACTAATCCTACTTGATCTATCTGCTGCGTTTGATGCTCTCAATCACTCTCCTCCTTCATATTCTAAACTCTCTCTTGGTATCCGTAACACAGTTCTATCCTGGTTTTCATCATAACTTTCCTGTCACACATTCTCCATCTCTGTTGCTAACATGTCTTCGTCTTCTATTGATCTGTCTGTGGGTATACATCAGGGCTCTGTTCTGAGATCTCTCTTTCTCTCTACATACTATCATTTGGTGACCTCATCAACTCTTTGTGACAATCCTATAAATAACAAATACAAATATCAGGTCATGGGAATAAGTGATTTGGACATAAAAGTAACATTTCGGAAGTGTGGACAACTAATACATCTTGTAGATTGCCTTTACAGTGTGATGTCATTGATTCAGTAGATTGTGTGCAGACCAGGACTGCAGTACAGTGTCACTCACATGGATGACTTGCGTGGTAGAAGCTCAAGAACAAGGATGTCAAACTCCAGTCCTCGAGGGCCGCAAACAGGCCAGGTTTTCAGGATATCCCTACTGAAAACCTGGCCTGTTTGGGACCCTCGAGGACTGGAGTTTGACATGCATGCTCTAGAAGGAGCACAGCTGTGGGTGGGAGGTGGATTTGCTTTGCATCAAATGGTTTGGAGCAAGGTTTATTGTATGTATTATCATAATAACAATGCAATGCTTAACTTTTATTTCAGGAGGGATGACTGCAGAACAGAAGTGAATATTGAAGCCATGTGTTCCTTTTCTTGCAAAAGAGAAAATTTGAAGGACAGTTGAAGAGAAGGAAAATTACTACACAGAGACAGATAAGCAATGTGTATATTTCTCATTTACCATTTAGTATTTGTCGTTTTATTGACTCCACACAATCCGGCTGCTACGGGTTTCACATTGAATATTTTCATCTCTACTCTACCCCTTCCTGTGATCTGAACCATGCAAGTTTTCGTTGATTCAATACATCATGAGTAGAGTGTGGCTACAGTATGAAGTAAAGACCCAAGGACCACATCTACTACCATTCATAACAAGAACATGTGCAGTAGCGCACAGCTGCAGTTCTATGTGATTGTTATGAAAGGTTGAGGTGGTTCAATTCTATGAATCTGGAGTGGGATGGATCCTGTTTGCATCATATGGTTTCATCTAGGCCAGTAGATTATATAACTCTCAGTACAGGTTACACATGGCATCAGTATTAGTGATTTAAAGAGGAGGAAAGCTTCAATGTGGAGAACAAAGCCAAGTAATGTTGAAGTTACTCCTTTTACCATTTACTTGGTCAGTCTGTACTGTCTACTCTCCACACAGCTGCTAAGGATCTTCCATTTTAAATACTTTCACCTCCTATTCTGCACTGCTTTGCTGCCCATTATTCAGTGATGCGTTCCAGTCATGTTTAGCACTCTGAATCTCTCTGCAGTCATTGGTTCAGCACATCATGGGTAGAGCATGGCTACAGATACAGCAAGCTATTATTATTTTACCGGCTGATCACCCATAATATTGCATTAAAACATAGAATATCACTTAATTTCCAAAAGATTCAGTGATGCTGATAATGCAGAATCTCACAACATTTCCCATCATAATGCCATAATGCACAAGTGGGAGAAATAATCCTTGCTATATCTGTACATTGTGTGACGTATTACCTCAATGACCAATGAGAGCAAGTACATCTTCTGTATAGAGCGGCTGTGTTATGATGCAGTTATTGATCATCATTGACATAATCACAAGAATCTTATGCAAAGGGAAATTGTCCGCAGCGAAGTGAGATTTCAGCCCCCAAACGTCTGTAATATTAATGCAATGTCTTACTTTTGTTGCAGTGAACACTGAAGAGACGGATCTACTACAACACTGTACAGGATGAGCATACGCTACAAGCAGCAAAATGATCTTGCAGTTGACAGTATGTTGTTCTGGTAATGTGCACAATTATTATTTATGGGCTACACACCACAGTGCTGGACATATTCTGTTAACTTCAACTCTACTCCTAACATGGAGATGTCTTCCTGGTGTTACTGATTCAGTACATCATATGCACAGTGTGGTTATGATATGATGGATTGATTTAATGAACCCACCAACCAATGATGACATCTGCATCATCTTCTGTAAAGTGCAGCTACAGCATGATATTATCAGCATTTGGTGCGGTATAATCAGAGGTATCTATGTGCTTTTGTGCCTGTTTTAAGTCCTCCAGCTTAACGCCCCTACACCTCCCACTACACAGGCATACTTACTTATGCATACACTGACATCTGGCACACACACCCAGGGCCACTTCCTTCCCCTGATGTCAGGGAGAGGATGGGCATGCAGAGTGCAGTAAGTCTCCACGTTACTCTGGCCAACAGTCTTGGCCTACCTCCAGCATCTGTCACCCACAACATCTGTTCCCTCCTTGTAAAGTGCTGAACTATCTCACCTGGGTCAGTGCTATAGCTGATCACAGTGCCCGATCAGGATGTCACTGTGACAGGCAGCAGTGCAGATTGACCGGTCAATCAATGCAGTGCCGCAACATATGCACTAAATGAGATTTCCGTGCCCCCAGTCAGGTTACTCCCTGGGCAGTGACCCTGCTCACACCCTCCCCTAGTTCCACCTCTGATCACAATTATCTCTCTTGGAGAGTGTAGCAAATTGGAGTTGGGGGAATCTCACCTCTGCCATGCATGGTCACAATCTGGGCACAGGACCCAAATAGTGGGCAATGTGGCACTTCTTACAGTAGAGAATAAGTAACTTTATTCTTTACTTGTGTATTAAGGACCTTATTTGCATTAAATTCAGTCCACATGGGACCAAGACTTTCTGGCTTACTGAACAAAGTGGAATTGTTTCGTAGAGGGTGGAGAATTGTATTTTATCTGAAATTACCCCCTCTGCACAAAATACAAACAATTATACCCATACAAGTACCTTGTGGAAGTTGTTGCCCTCTATCTTCCTGTGGTCTCTCCCTGTTTCTCACCGTGCCTCCTCCCATTTCCTTGCACCTGTGCATCTCCGCATATATCCCTATACTCAGAGCCGGCTCCGGTCAGTGACATGGGATGCCCAAATATGAGCATACCCATATATGGGCATCCATGCCACTGACCGGAGCCTGCTCTGTTGCGGATATGGAGAGAGACTGGGAGATTTACATCCCCTTATAATTCATATGGTGCATAGTACCGGCACGTATTGTTTTACCGGTACTGTGTACCTTCTTACTTTCACACTGGTACAGTATGTGCTGCAGTGGGACTGAGAGGGATATATTGGTAACACATAGTCATTGGTGGGGGAATTCAATCCATTTTGAAAATAGTAATGCATTGTTTTTTACTTTTTTTTTTGCAGTAATGAAGAATGAAAAAGTTCTGTTAAAATTGAATTGGACGTGAACTGGATTCAGCATTTCATCATCAACTCTGCACCAGTGTGAATTGACGTTCTTTAATGTTCTGACAAGGTACATGCAACATCTCTTCCTCTACCCCTACACCACCCTCTGCCTCTTGCCTCTCTCTCCACCTCCCTGCTAAGCGTATTAACCCATCTAATGTAATCCACATTCCTTGTCTCACTTTACTCTTCCCTTCTCACGTGCCCTCTGGAATGTCTGCTCTACGACTAACATGGTCTATTTGTACATGACCTCTTCTGCTCTCATCATCCACCACTTCTCATTCCCCTCACCCCTGTCCTACTCGATACCTCAGCTTAATTGAACTCTCTCCTCTGACATCTACCCTTATCTCTAACCTCTCCTCACTTTCTGCTTAAACTAGCTATCTTGTTAACTCTTACAATGCTATCATCTCCTCCTCCCTCCTCCTCCATCATCTATATGCCCCTTCTAGGCTCTGACACACTCATCCCTCTAAGGCCGTGATTATCATGGGCACACGCTTGGTTGTCCACAGTGCGTGCGAGCGATGCAGGGCCTCCCCGTCGCCTCGGACCTCAGTGCAGGGATTGCTGGAGCGACAGGCATGCGCTAACTTTGCCATCTGTTGCGTGCTTACTATAGACGCAGCCTAACCCATGCATTGGTTTAATTCACAAGCACGCTCTCATCACACTTCATCACATCACACTGCTGCTCTTAACACCTATGGAGGAAATCTCACAGTCTGATTTTCTACACTAAACCTTTGTCCTGTTCTGTAAAACTCTGCTCCTTTTTTTAAGGTCAAACACTACTTTTTCCTCACTCATCAACACTCCAATTTCATTCACACTGTCTTCTATGTATTTGAGTCCCACCACTGACTTTCTCCTCCCACTTAACATCCATCCTTTATTTCTCCTCAAGCCTTTGCTCACTTGAGGCAAGGTGGATGCCATCCACAAGTAGATTCGTTCTCTCCCTTCCCCCTCTCTCTTTTTCTATCTAGATCTCATTGCACTCTTGACTCCTTTTCTCCTGTCACAAAGCTGGAACCTGATCTTCTCTTCTCCCTCTACCACATGCCCTCTCAATCCTATATTCTCACTCTCACCCACATCTTCAATTCCTCCATATCCTTTGGCTCTTTCAACTCTTCCTTTTAAGCATGCAGTGGTCACCCCTATTCTCAAAAATAACCTTGACCTTGTGTGAATTTCTAACTATCGCCCTGTATCCGTCCTACCATTTGCCTCCTAATTGCTAGAACGTCTTGTGATCTCCCGTTTGATCAACATTCTTAAATCACATGCTCCTCTGGGCCCTTCACAATCTGCCTTTCCCAATGTAACCAATTATGTACATAAAGAAAATTCCCAAGGTCCATTTTACTTACTAATCCTGCTTGATCTCTCTTCTGCTTTTGATACTGTCAATCACTCTTCTCATTCATATTCTAAACTCTTTCTTCGTATCCGCAGCAAACTTATATCCTGGTTTTCATCATACTTCTCCATCACACATTCTCCATCTCTGTTGCTAACGTGTCTTTGTCTCCTGTTGTTTTGTCTGTTGGTATACCTCAGGACTCTGTTCTGGGACCTCTCTCACTACATACTATCACTAGTTGACCTTATCAACTATTTTGGCCCTTGATATCATCTCTATGCAGATGATACACACACCTATCCACCCTACCGTCACTCCTGCAATTTAGTTCCTAGTTTCGGGTCGCCTCCTGGCTATATCCTCCATGGATGACACTCTTCTGCCTTAAACCTAATGTCTAAAACTGAGCTCCTCATATTTCCCCCTAAATCTGGCCTAATATCACCTTTCTCCATCGCAGTAAACAGTACTACCATCATCCTGTCATGAAAGCACATTGCCTAGGAGTAACATTTGACTCTTCCCTTTCCATCTTCATTCACGACACTGGCTAAAGTTTGTCGATTCTTTCTCTGTAATATTTCCAAGATTTGCCCTTTTCTCTGTCAATCTACTGCTAAAACGCCAATGCATGCCCTTATCGTATGGGTTAACATACTGCTAACAGGGCTCCCTGCTTCACAACTTTCTCATTTGCAATCTATCCAAAACTCTGCTGCTTGAATAATTTCCCTTTCTCCCACAACAGTATCTGCTCATCTCCTCCTCCTCCTTAAATCCCTCTCCTTGCTTCCCATCAAGTTTCAGATCACCTACAAAGTTCTCCTCCTTACCTTTTTGTTAAGGTTCTCTATTAGTGGTGTACCGAGTACCCGGCGTTACCCGACACATTTCCAGCTACCCGGACATTACTCGAAACCGGCCACTGAGAAGTGGACTTGGCCGGGTAATACCCGGCGTCGGGTAATGTCAGGGCAGCTGGAAATAATCTTTTATACTTACCTTTCCTAAGACATCTAGGATCAGCAGCAGCAGTCCTCTGATGTTGGCAGCATCAGAGGTGTCTTCACCTGGCGGGGGGAGCTGCAGGAATCACTTCCACAGCACCGAAGCAGGTAAGCTGTGTCTGTGAGCCTGCAGCTCCCCCGCCGGCTGAAGACACCACAGATGCTGCCACCGTCACAGGACTGCTGCTGATCCTAGATGTCACCGCCACCCGGAAGGTAAGTGCCAAACCGTGTACCCGACCGGGTAGAACCTTTCATTTTGGCCGGGTACCCGTTACCCATTTTTTTATAGTTGAGGACCCAGTCCAACACTATTCTCTATTCATCTGCTCCTTCCTACATATCATATTTGGTCTCGTTATGCCCTTCCTCGTCTCCTAAGCTCTACTAATAGCTGTCTCCATTATACTTCTTACACCTCTACTGCGCACTCGCTCTCTTGCCTGAAACCCTTTCCCATCAATTTACCTGTGAAACTCACACACACTCAGTATATGCCAACATACCCTCTTCCACCCACATTTAAGATCAACCTTAAAATTCACAACTTAAATGAAGCATTTCAATAGCTTTTACTCGTTGCTACTGTCACTCATTCAGTCACTAACTATTGTTCCCAAGAAGTGCTTTATACTACAAGTACCCACCATTAAGGACAAGCATTGTCATCTACTGCACTTGTTCCCCCACCTGTTGTCTCTCTGTAAGTCTCCTTACATTTCTCTTAGATTGTAAACTACCCAGGACAGGGATTTACTTTCCTATTGTCTGTTTTTGTTTGTTGAACTTATTGTATAATAATTTCCTGTACTTTTTGGTCTCTCTTGTAAAGCGCTGAGTACACAATGGGTGGTATATAAATAGAGATATATGCAGAGTCTAGAGACAAGGCACACGTGTATAGGTAGCTACAGTTTATCCGGGACCGTATGCATCCTTGAAGTGCCTGTCCCAGTTATTTTCTATTGATTGCAATGTAGGAGTGTCTGTCCTGTCTTATTTTTTTTATTATTATTATTATTATTATATATACAAAGATATATACAAAGATTGTTTCCTGTCGTTAGCATGACATTGTGTGACACAGTGTGATGTCATTGATTCAGTAGATTGTGTGCAGACCGGGACTGCAGTACAGTTTCACTGACATGAATAACTTGTGTGGTAGAAGCTCTAGAAGGAGCACAGCTGTGGGAGGGAGGTGGATTTGCTTTGTATCACATGGTTTGGAGCAAGGTTCATTGTATGTATCGTCAATAATAATTATAATAATAATAATGCAATGCTTAACTTTTTTATTTCAAGAGGAAAGACTGCAGAACAGAAGTGAATATTGAAGCCATGTGTTCATTTTCTTGCAAAATAGAAAATTGAAGGACAGTTGAAGAGGAGGAAAATGACTACACAGAGACAGATAAGCAATGTGTATATTTCTCATTTAGTATTTGTCGTTTTATTGACTCCAAAAAATCCGGCTGCTAAGGGTTTCGCATTGGACATATTCACCTCTACTCCACCCCTTCCTGTGATCTGTACCATGCAGATTTTTGTTGATTCAATACATCATGAATAGAGTGTGGCTACAGTATGAAGTACTGACCCAAGGACCACATCTACTACCATTCATAACAAGAACATGTGCAGTAGCGCACTGCTGCAGTTCTATGTTATTGCTATGAAAGGTTGAGGTGGTGCAATCATATGAATCTTGAGTGGGAGGGATCCTGTTTGCATCATTTAATTTGATCTAGGCCAGTAGAGTATATAACTCTCAGTACAGGTTACATATGGCATCAGTATTAGTGATTTAAAGAACAGAAAAACAGGAGTGGAGAACAAAACCAAGTAATGTTGAAGTTACTACTTTTTACTATTTACTTGGTCAGTCTGTACTGTCTACTCCCCACACAGCTGCTAAGGGTTTCCATTTGAGATACATTCACCTTCTACTCTGCACTACTGTGCTACCCTCTATTCAGAGATGAGTTCAAGTCATGTTTACCACTCTAAATCGCTCTGCAGTCATTGATTCAGCACATCATGGGTAGAGCATGGCTATAGATACAGCAAGCTTTATTTTACCCTAATATTGCATTAAAAAATAGAATATCACTCAGTTTCCTACAGATTTACTGATGCTGATAATGCAGAATCTCACCCTCCCATCATAATACACCAGAGGAAGAAATAATCCTTGCTATATATGTACATTGTGTGACATATTGCCTCCATGACCATTGATGGCAAATACATATTCTGTATAGAGCAGCTGTGTTATGATGTAGTTGTTATTGATCATCATTGAGATATAATCACAAGAATCTTATGCAAAGGGAAACTGTCATTAGCATAGTGGGATTTCAGCCCCCAAACTTCTGTAATATTAATGCAATGTCTTACTTTTATTGCAGTGAACACCGAAGAGACGGATCTACTACAACACTGCACAGGACAAGAGTATACACTACAAGCAGCAAAATGATCATGCAGTTGACAATATGTTGTTCTGGTAATGTGCACAATTATTATGTATGGGCTCCACACCACAGTGCTGGACATATTTTGTTAACTTCAACACTACCCCTACCATGGAGATGTCTTCCTGTGATTGGTGTTACTGATTCAGTACATCATATGCATAGTGTGGCTATTATATGATGGATTGATTTAATGAACCCACCAAACACTGATGACATCTGTATCATCTTCTGTAAAGTGCATCTACAGCAGGATATTATCAGCATTTGGGGTGATATAATCAGAGGCATCTATGTGCTTTTGTGCTGGGTAAAGTCCTCCAGCTGAACCGCCCCCCGCCCCCCACCCCCCTACACCTCCTGCCACACAGGCAAACTTACTTACACACACAGCACACTTACTTATGCACACTGACACTTGGCATACCTACACACACACACCCCACAGCCACTGGCATGCATGCAGAGTCCTGGGCATGCAGGATGGGCATGCAGAGTACAGAATATCTCCACCTTGCTCTGGCCCGTACTCTTGGCCTACCCCCAGCATCTGTCACCCACAACCTCTGTTCCCTCCCTGTAAATTGCTGCACTAACACACCTTGGTCAGCGCTGCAACCGATCACAGCACCGGATCATGTCACTGTGATAGGAAGCAGTGCTAATTGACCGGTCAATCAATGCCACGTGGCAACATACGCACCAAAAGAGATTTCCATGCCCCCTGACAGGCTACTCCCTGGGCAGTGACCCTGCTCATCTTCCACCTCTGATCACAATATTCTCTCTTGGAGAGTGTAGCAAATTGGAGTTGGGGGAATTTCACCTCTGCAGTGCATGTAGAGTCCTGTATGCAGAGTACAGAAAGTCTCCACCTTAGTCTGGCCCGTACTCTTGGCCTACCCACAGCATCTGTCACCCACAAATAATACATACACTAATACTCCCCACAATACACACTTTAATACCTCCTCAATAATAATCTCCCCAATAATATTATAGGCTTAAACACAATATACACAATTCCCCCTAACACAAGATACCCAATCTAACACTCTCCTCTGCACCTCAACATAATATACACACTATAATACCCTACACACAATATAATACTCCCACACACACACAATATACACACTATCCTCCTACCGCCATAAAACACAACCAATAATACACACACACTTTGTGGATGTTGGGACCAGCTCCTTGCATGCACCAGTGAAAGAGAGAGGCCTGCCATCCGTGCCTCCCTCCGTTTCCCATCTTCTCCCTGTCTCTCTCCCTCCCTTTCTTTGCATCTCCCTGCATCTTTGCGTATACCCAGTCAGTGACGGCTCCGGTCACGTGATGCCTTAATATGGGCTTATCCATATATCTGTTGCAGAGATGGAGAGAGACCTGGAGATTTTACATTTCCTTATAATTCATATTGGTACTTAGTACGGGCACTTATTGTTTTATCAGTACTGGGTACCTGACCGTACTGGCCTACGAGTGAGAAGGCAATATTGGCATCACACAGTTACTGTTGAATATGTCATTCAATCCATTTTGAAAATAGTAATGCAATGTGGTTTTGTTTTGTTTGCTTTTTGCAGTAATGAAGAATGAAAAAGTTATATTAAAATTAAATTGGAGGGGAACTGGATTCAGCATTTCTTCATGAACTCTGCACTTGTGAGCATTGACCTTCTTGAGTGCCCTGACAGGTACACGCAACTTTAAGACTATAATCTTCATCAACTGCTGTGCAAGCTTTCGTGCTATACCTCCCCCTCCGGTTTTGATTTATACATTTGCTCTCTCAATTCATGTCCTCTAATATCTGGAGGCTCTCTCCTAGCATTTCTCTCTACCACAGCACGTCATCCCAATGTAACCTCTCTCTTGTTCTTTCTGTTTACTGTTTCCTCACTCCTCTGTAAAACTTTTCTAATTTCTCTAACTTCCACACTCCTGCTTTTATCCACATGTTCTATACACTTTCCTTCCCCTACCTTTGCATGTGTCTACACAAAGCACCATTTGTACAGACCTCTATTGCAGCTATTTCTGCACTGCTCAATGAAATGCACTCCTGCACATCCTATTCTCTTCCACCTTCCCTCATTCTCTACGCCCCCCTCTCAAAGCCCCCTCTCTCTATGTCTCCTCTCTCTACGCCTATCTGTCTCATTCTCTTGACGCCCTTCTCTCTCTACATATCCCTATCTCTGTCTCTCTCTACACCTATCTCTGTGTCTCCTTCTATGCTCGCTGATGTTGGGGGATATCTCTTATAATCTTGGACCGGCTCATATACACATCAGGCCTCCCTACTAAGAGTGTTAACCTATCTAATGTAATCCACATTCCTTTCCTTACTTTTCTCTTCCCTTCTCCTGTGCCCTCTGGAATGTCCACTCTTACTAACAAGGCTCTAGTTGTACATAACCTCTTCTGCTCTCATCAGTCACAATCAGTCATTCCCCTCACCGCATCTTACCTGTCCCACTGATTTGCCTCTGCTTAATTAAACTCTCCTCTGACATCTACTCTAACCTCTCTTCTCTCTTCTCTCTCTTTCTTTCTGCTTAAACTAACAATCTTATTAACTCTTACAATGCTATCCTCCTATCTATATGCCCCCTATAGGCTCTGACACACTCATCCCTCTAACCCACACCTTTGGCTAAATTCCCAAACACACTCATCACACTTCCACTCGCTGTTCTTAATACCTACGGAGGAAATCTCACACTTTGTTTGATTTTTCTACAGTAAAAATGTCTCCTGTCCTGTATAAAGCTGCTCTCTAGGGCTAAATACACTACTTTTTTCCACACTCATCAACACTCAAATTTAATTTACGCTGTTTTTTTTCTCTGTATTTGACTCCCTCCACTGACCTTCTCCTCCCACTTGCCATCCTTCCTTCACTTCTCCTCAAGCATTTGACTACTTCAGAGGCAAGGTGGATGCCACCCAAAAGGAGATTCCTTCTGTCCCTTCCCCCTTCTCTCCTTCTTCCCAAATCTCCTTCTGCACTTGACTACTTTTCTTCTCTTACAGAGCTGGAAGCTAATCATCTTCTATTCTCCCTCTACCACATGCCCTCTAGATCGTATCCCCTCACACCTTACTGCATCTCTTAGTCCCCACTCTCACCCACATCTTCAATTTCTCCCTATTCTCTGGATTTTTGCCCTCTTACTTTAAGCCTGTAGCGGTCACCCTTTTGTCAGAAACAAACTACACCCTATGTGCCTTACTAACTACCGCTCTGTATCCCTCATGCTGTTTGCCTTCTAATTGCTAGTGTCAACATTCTTAAATCACATGCCCTCCTGGATCCTTTACAACCTGCCTTTCGTACAGCACGTTCTACAGACTGTGCTTAAAGCTAATTCCCAAGGTTTTTCCCTACTAATCCTACTTGATCTATCGGCTGCGTTTGATGCTCTCAATCACTCTCCTCCTTCATATTCTAAACTCTCTCTTGGTATCAGTAACAAAGTTCTATCCTGGTTTTCATCATAACTTTCCTGTCACACATTCTCCATCTCTGTTGCTAACATGTCTTCGTCTTCTATTGATCTGTCTGTGGGTATACATCAGGGCTCTGTTCTGAGATCTCTCTTTCTCTCTACATACTATCATTTGGTGACTTCATCAATGCTTTTGGCCTTAGATATAATCTCTATGCGGATGATACACACACAAATCTATCCACCCCTGTTCTCACTCCTGCAATCCAGTCCCTACTCTTGGGTTGTCTCCTGGCTATATGCTCATGGATGGCACTCCACTGCCTTAAACTTAATGTCTAACACTGGGCTCATATTATCCCCTTTCTCCATCACAGTAAACAGTACTACCATCTATCTTGTCATCAAACATGTTGCATAGGAGTAACATTTGGCTCTTCAATTCCATCTCCATTCACATGCACGGCTATGGGTAAAATGTGTTGCCTCTTTCTCTGTAATATTGCCAAGATCTTCCCTTTCCCCTCTCAACCTACTGCTAAAACTCCAATGTATACTGTTATCCTATAGGTTATTTTAACATACTACTAACAGGCCTCCATGCTTCACAACTTTCTCCTATGCAAAACTCTGCTGCTTGAATTATCTCACTTTCTCCCACAACAGTCTCTGCTCATCTCCTTAAATCCCTGTCCTGGCATCCCATCAAGTTTTTGTATCACCTACAAAGTTCTCCTCCTTACCTTTTTGTTAAGGCTCTCCATTAATCTGCTCCTTCTTGCATATCATCTTTGATCTCTCGTTATGCCCTTGCTTGTCTCTTGCACTATAACCATAACTGTCTCCTGTAAACTTCTTTCACCTCTACTGTTCTCTCACTTGCCTGAAACCATTTTCCATCACTGCACCGTACATGTGAAACTTCCTCACACTCAGTATATGCCAACATAACCTCTTCCACCCACATGTAAGACCAATCTTAAAATTCACGACTTAAATCAAGCATTTAAAAAACTTTGACTCGTGGCTACTGTCCCACACCCACAGTCACTGCTAACAACTATTGTTCCCAAGATGTGCTTTCTACTAATTGTACCCACCATTAAGGACAAGCATTGTCATCTACTGCACTTCTTCCCCCAACTGCTGCCTCTCTTTAAGTCTTCTAACATTTCTATTAGATTGTAAAGTTCCCAGGGCAAGGATTTACTTTCCTATAATCTGTTTTTATTTGTCGCACTTATTTTTTAATTATTTTTCCCCTCTCCCCTAATGATATACATATAGGTTTTCCTGTCATTTGCATGACAGAGTTATTATGGTTAACTATTGCATCATGTAGACTGCCTTTTCAGTGTGATGTAATTGATTCAGTACTTTGTGTGCAGACTGTGACTGCAGTACAGTGTCACGAACATTAATGACTTGTGTGGTAGAAGCTCTAGAAGGAACACAGCTATGGGAGGGAGGTGGATTTACTTTGGATCACATGGTTTGGCGCAAGGTTCATTGTATGTATGATCATAACCATGCAATGCTTAACTTTTATTTCAGGAGGGAAGAACAGTGAATATTGAAGCCATGTGTTTCTTTTCTGTCAGAAGAGAAATTTTGAAAGACAGTTGAAGAGGAGGAAAATGACTACACAGAGACAGATAAGCAATGTGTATATTTCTCATTTAGTATTTGTCGTTTTGTTGACTCCACACAATCCAGCTGCTAAGGGTTTCGCATTGGACATATTCCCCTCTACTCTACCCTTCCTGTGATCTGTACCATGCAGGTTTTTGTTGATTCAATACATCATGAGTAGAGTGTGGCTGCTGTATGAAATATTGACCCAAGGACCACATCTACTACCATTCATAACAAGAACATGTGCAGTAGCGCACTGCTGTAGTTCTATGTGTTTTATTAAAGGTTGAAGTGGTGCAATCATATGAATCTGGAGTGGGATGAATCCTGTTTGCATCATATGGTTTCATCTAGGCCAGTAGAGTATATCTCTCAGTACAGGTTACACATGGCATCAGTAGTAGTGATTTAAAGAACAGAAAAAACAAGAGAAACTTCAATGTTGATAACAAAGCCAAGTAATGTTGAAGATACTCCTTTAACTATTTATTTGATCAGTCTGTACTGTCTACTCCCCACACAGCTACTAAGTCTTCCATTTGAGATACATTCACCTCCTACTCTGCACTGCTGTTCTGTCCTCTATTCAGAGATGAGTTCCAGTCATGTTTACCACTCTGAATCACTCTGCAGTCATTGATTCAGCACATCATGGGTAGAGCATGGCTACAGATACAGTAAGCTTTATTTTACCGGCTGATCATCCATAATATTGCATTAAAACATAGAATATTACTCAGTTTCCAAAAGATTCAGTGATGCTAATAATGCAGAATCTTACAACACATCCCATCATAATGCACCAGAGGAAGAAATAATCCTTGCTACACTACCGACACGTTTTATTGAAGCACGGCTAGCACCGCAAGCCGGGGGATGCCCCGGCGTGCTAGCCGCACTCCCTCAGCGTGCCGCGCATCACCGATGCACGGTCACGCGTCATCGGGTGCCTGCGCCCCCTGCACGCGCGTCCAGGGCTCCCCGAGGGAGCACTGGTGTCCCGCGATGTGGGGGACAGCGGCAGGGGGTTCCGGGGGACCCGACGGACCCGGCAGCGGAAGGGAGAAAGCCCCGATCGGAGGGCGCTCCTCCGCTGCTTCGGCGTGCGCCCGGCACCCTCCGGCGCGCGCCAGGTTACTGCTGCGGCCAAGAACGGGCAAATGCTCGAATAAACTCGGCCGCAGCAGTATATCTGTACATTGTGTGACGTTTGGCCTCCATGACCATTGATAGCAAATACATATTTTGTATTGAGCGGCTGTGTTATGATGTAGTTGTTATTGATCATCATTGAGATATAATCACAAGAATCTTATGCAAAGGGAAAATGTCTGCAGCATAGTGGGATTTCAGCTCCCAAACTTCTGTAATATTAATGCAATGTCTTACTTTTATTGCAGTGAACACTGAAGAGACGGATCTACGACAACACTGCACAGGACAAGAGCAAACACTACAAGCAGCAAAATGATCTTGCAGTTGCAAGTATGTTCTGTAATGTGCACAATTATTATTTATGGGCTACACACCACAGTGCTGGACATATTCTGTTAACTTCTACCCCTACCATGGAGATGTCTTCCTGTGATTGATTCAGTACATCATATGCACAGTGTGGCTATGATATGATGGATGGATTTAATGAACCCACCACCCACTGACATCTGCATCATCTTCTGTAAAGTGCAGCAGGATATTATCAGCATTTGGGGTGGTATAATCTGGGGCATCTATGTGCTTTTGTGCCTGGATAAGTTCCTCCAGCTGAACCACCCCCCTATACCTGCCACACAGGCATACTTACAGAGCACACTTACTTATGCACACTGACACTTGGAATACACACACACACACACACACACACACACACACACACACACACACACACACACACACACAGACACTGTCATGCATGCAGTGTCCTGTATGCAGAGTACAGAAAGTCTCCACCTTACTCTGGCCCGTACTCATGGCCTATCCCCAGCATCTGTCATCCACAACCTCTGTTCCCTCCCTGTAAAGTGCTGCACTAACACACCTGGGTCAGCGCTGCAGCTGATCACAGTGCCGGATCATGATGTCAATGGGATAGGCAGCAGAGCTGATTGACAAGTCAATCAATGCAGCTCCGCAATATATGCACCAAAAGAGATTTCTGTACCCCCTGTCAGGCTACTCCCTGGGCAGCGACCCTTCTCACCCCTCTCATTCCACCTCTGATCACAATAATCTCTCTTGGAGTGTGTAGCAAATTGGAGTTGGGGGAATCTCACCTCTGTAGTGCATGGTCACAATCTGGGCACTGTACCCAAATATTGGGCAATGTGGCACGTCTTACAGTAGAGAATAGAATAAGTAACTATATTCTTTACTTGTGTATTAAGGAACTTATTTGCAATAAAAATTCAGTCCACCTGGGACCAAGACTTTCTGGTTTTCTGAACAAAGTGGAATTGTTTTCCTATAATTTTATATTCTCTGAAATGTAACATCACAATAAAGTACTCCTATTTTTTTCCTTTGTGCTTTTTTATGGACTATTCCTTTATGTATTTCACTTAATGGGACTAATTACCTTACGATTAGATTTCACTTGTATTTTCTTGGGTTACTCTTTGGAATTTCTCTCTGTGTTCATTTATACTATCTTATTTAGAGCAGTCTTTGCCATTGGACCCCATTTCTTGCCAGAGAGATCTGTAACACAGAGTATTGAAGAGAGTACAGAACAGTGGTGAAGTAGATTTTTATGCTTCTAGGCAGCCTCCCTTCTCACCATGTATTCTGCCCCCGACGGTCTCTTGCACTGCTCCCTCCTACACCCACTCTCCTCACTCTTCCCTCCCCTCCCCGCTATCACTCAATGACCCCCTCTCATTCAATCCTGCTCCCTTACTCCCCCCTCACTCATTCTTCCTTCTGCACACACAATCCTCCCGAATATCACTCCCAAACAACACACACACTAATTCTCCCCACAATACACACTATAATACCTCCTTGTGACGATAGCTTCCACAGGCTTATTAATATTACACAAAAATAATTGGGTTTGAACTGAACGAGGCTTAAGATATAATAAATTGTATTTATTCCTTAGAATATAGGTGAACACAACAGATAATACAGTAACGAACAAGAAGTACACTTACTTAAGGGTTGGGGAATGAGAAGTATGATGTAGCATTTCTTTCAGCAGTGAGGAAATCATTCAGGTGATATCAGGTAACCATATCAGCAAACGAAGACAAAGGATATATGGGTGGACAGCAGTTTATAAACCATTCTCCTTCTATTCTTAACCTTAAGCACAGGGGATTGGTTTACAATTACCTCCAGCCACTCACTAACGTGGGAAAGCATTCTGACCCATGCCCCCCTGCTAGTTGGCACATGCGCAGTAGAACTCTGGGGGTCTCATTTCTGAAGCCCCACATTTACGTCAGGAATGCCAGACAGTCTACCATTTGGAGTTCTGGCAGGAAAACCTTTGTTGAAAGGTGTTAACTGGAACACTTAAGACCTGCCCTGGTTTGGGCTTCGGATAAACAGTGAGGGTGATAAAACTCTTTGAACAGCACTTAAATCCTAGACATAGCGGCGTCCCCAGGGCCATCTGCTACCTTATGGCCCAAAAGAATCTCTTCTGGGTCTTTGTCCATACCTTAAGATACACTATTAAGCATAAAACATAAACGTATTAAAATATCCGGTTCCGTTAGGTTTAGCAGGTCCAAACTTCCCAGTTCGCATTGCCAGAACTGGGACACCATATGGTCCAAAAAGCGACTTGCTACGACCTAAGAAACCGAAGTTACACCAATGCACATTAAATCATTTTAATACAAAAATCTCCATTGAAAAAGAAATCTCAGCTTTTCACTAAATCCCCATTGAAAACAACGGGCAGCTCCGCCATAGACTTTCAATGGTAAATCGCCGCCATTGAAGTCAATGGGGGTTTTCTGCCATTGAAGTTTATGGGAAAAGTCCCGAACTTCAAGGGGGTCCATACTCCGTCGGGTTGGTCCAAGCGGGTCAAGGATGGTTCTGCAGCGATGCCGGAGCAGTGGCTACAGATACCCCAAACCCTGATCCGCTGAACCCTCCGGAACCGGAGATATGGATTCCTAAAATTCAGCATTTCTCACTTAGTCATTTTTCTGAGCCGTTTCTGCCGCCGCCGGCAAAGCCTATGGCGCGACCCGCTCTATCTGGTTCGACCCTTATCGGGGGTCCAGGATTCGGGGACCCGGTGGTGGTCGAGTGGGGGGACGCTTAGGAACTAGGGGCAAAAATAATTTTATCCCTAGGTGCCCTAAAACAGTTTATTTCCCCGCTAATTGACGTTGAACTTGACCCAGTGATTTTAGCTCTTTTGAAGGACATTGTATCCGCTTTGCGGTTTGCGGTCTGGACGGCAGCCAACTAGGTTACCTCGAGGCATCTCCATTGAAGTCAATGAGCCCATTGACTTTCAATGGGAAACCGCCGCTCTCCCTCTCGGACGCCACCTGCTGGTCACTACAGGAAACAGGACGAAAACAGCACAAATTCCTATTGAAATGCATTGAGCCCTAATGGCGGCCAATGGGGACCTGCAAAATGGTGCCCGAAAAGGCGGGAAACTTACACAAAGAGCTATAATCATTAAAGAATTATTAACCCTTGTGCTCCCGGATGGATTCTAGTGTGTGTGTGATGCAAACACTGAGTAACCAGACATTACAATGGAACAGGGGAAAATACATTTACATGTCATAACAAGGGTTACATCACATTTCTGGACCTCAGCCCAGTTAACCCCTTGTCTCCCTGGTGCGGTCAGGGGTGGCCAAATGGGGTGCAACCCCTTTAATACCGGGCCACCCCCTCTCTCCCTCTACACCTCCCCTTCTTAATGCGTGTCCTGTGGCCCACTGGCCCTGACGGGGAGTGGGGCACTGCTGGCACCATTAATGAATTCAGTCTCAGAGGGATAGTCCTGGCATGAAAGTCCATCAGCATTGCTGTTTTCACTACCCTTTTTGTGCTGAATGGTGAATTCAAATTCTTGCAAAGCCAAGCTCCATCTCAGCAGTTTGGCATTTTCCCCTGATACCCTCTGTAGCCAGCTCAGGGGATTGTGGTCGGTAATGACCGTGAAAGCGCTCCCATAGACATAGGGCTGGAGCTTTTTGAGTGCCCACACAATGGCCAAGCACTCCTTTTCAATGGTGGCATATGCCACCTCCCTGGGGAGCAGTTTGCGACTGAGATACACCACAGGGTGCTCTTTGCCGTCGTCCCCCACCTGGCTCAACACAGCCCCCACACCAAAGTCTGAGGCATCAGTCTGAATAAGAAAATGCTTGGTATAATCTGGGGCAGCCAGGATGGGGGCCTCAGCAAGCGCAGCTTTCAGTGCCTGGAAAGCAGTTTCACAGCAGGAGACCAGGTAATAAGCACAGGCAGTTGCTTCTTAGTCAGATCAGTCAGGGGTTTGGCCACGGCGCTGTACTGTGGGACAAATTTCCTGTAGTACCCTGCGGTGCCCAAAAAGGCCATGACCTGTTTCTTGGTTTTTGGAACAGGCCACTGAACTATGGCTTCTACCTTGGCTGGCTCTGGCTTGAAATGCCCTCCACCCACCCTGTGCCCTAAGTACAGGACTTCTGCCATACCTACCATACACTTAGTGGGTTTTAAGGTAAGCCCAGCCTCCCTGATTCTATCCAGCACCGCAGCTACATGTCCTATGTGGGATTCCCAGGAATTACTAAAGACAGCAATGTCATCTAAGTAAGCCCTGGCATAGCTCTGCATCCCTTCCAGTAACCTATTGACCAGGCGTTGGAAGGTAGCCGGGGCATTCTTCATCCCAAATGGCATCACCAAAAACTCATAGAGGCCACTTGGAGTGAAGAATGCTGACTTCTCCCTAGCCTCCAGGGTCAGGGGAATCTGCCAGTAGCCTTTGCTCAGATCCATGGTGGTCAGATACTTTGCCCCCGCGAGTTCATCTAGTAACTCATCCATGCGGGGCATGGGGTAAGCATCTGACACCGTCCCAGCGTTGAGCAACCGGTAGTCCACACAAAACCGGGTGGTTTTGTCCTTCTTAGGCACTAGGACTACTGGACTTGCCCAAGGGCTCTGGGACGGAGTAATTACCCCTAGGGTCAGCATCTCCTCAATCTCTCTCTCCATACTTGTCTTGACCTCTGCTGACACTCTATAAGCGTGCTTATGCAGAGGCTGCAGGTCCCCTGTGTGTACTGGGTGTTTGGTGAGATGTGTGGTCCCTGGCATGTCAGTGAAGAGGGCGCTATACTGAGCTAGCATGTCCCTGGCTTCTCCCTTCTGCCTAGCACTCAACTGTGCCCCGATCTCTACCTGCTCAACAGTGTTTCCTTGCTTTGCCTCCCCTAGGAGATCAGGCAGAGCATTGCTCGCCGGATCCTCCAGCAGTGGGCTACAAATGGCCATTACTGCTCCCATACTCGGTGCTCTGTATTCCTTTAACATATTAATGTGATATGTCTTGTGCCTCTCAGGCGCTACCTGTACAACATAGTTGCACTCATTCACCTTTCGGATAACCGGGTACGGTCCCGACCAGGCAGCCATCAGCTTGTTCTCCCGAGTGGGTTTGAGAACAAGCACCTGCTGTCCTGGGATGAATTCTCTGCTACGGCCTGCTGGTCATACCATTGCTTCTGCTTGGTCTGAGCAGCCCTGAGGTGGTCCTGGGCCACCCCCATAAGCATCTCTAACCGGTCTCTGAGATCTACTACATACTGGATCACTGAAGCATCAGTAGCAGTAGTCTCCCCCTCCCATCCCTCACGGAAGAGGTCCAGAGGTCCACGTACCCTGCGGCCATATAGTAGCTCGAAGGGGGAGAAGCCTGTAGATTCTTGCGGTACCTCTCGGTATGCAAACAGCAAGTGCTGCAGGTGAATCTCCCAGTCTTTCCCCTCCACCTCTATAAAGGTCCGAAGCATCTGCTTCAGGGTACCATTAAACCTCTCACATAATCCGTTTGTTTGGGGATGGTAAGGGGAAGTGCGCTGGTGCTGTACACCGCAGGCATCCCAGAGACAATGTAACAGTTCACTCATGAACTGCGACCCCTGATCAGTTAGGATCTCACTAGGGAAACCTACCCTAGCAAAAATGTTCAGCAAAGCTGCTGCCACTGTCTTGGCACTTATGGTGCCCAGCGCTACCGCCTCAGGGTACCGGGTGGCAAAATCCACCACTGTGAGGATGTAGCACTTCCCTGACCTGCTAGGAATCATGAGGGGCCCTATCAGGTCCATCGCTACCTTCTGGAAGGGTTCCCCTATTATCGGTAGGGGTCTCAGGGGTGCCTTCACACGGTCGCCCGCCTTACCTACTCGCTGGCAGGCATCACAGGAGCGGCAGAAATCAGCCGCATCCCTGGATGCCCCCGGCCAGAAATAACGCTGCAATAACCGGGCTCGCGTTCTGGTGACCCCCTGATGTCCCGCTAACGGAATAGAGTGAGCTACCCGTAACAATTGCTGTCGGTACCCCTGGGGTACTACTAGCTGTCGCTTACCGGTCAATCCCTTCTCTATTCTCGGGTTCCCTTCTTCTCTGTATAGGAGTCCCTTATGCCATAGGCAGCGCTCAGTGCCCTCCCCTGCCTGAGATTCGGACGCCCGAAGTCTCACGCCGGCCAGGGTAGGGTCTGCCTTCACTGCCTCCCTAAACTGGGCTCCTAAATCTGCCCCCCCCCCCAGTCATGTCATTGTCAGGGGAAGGGGACACGGTAAGGGGGAACAGTAAGTCAGCCTGTGGTTGCAACTGATCCTGGCTTACCTCCCTGGGCTCCTCTGTGCCCTCCGCTAACGTTGGTCCCAAAGGCTGGGGGACTGGGGTGGCCACCGCCGACATTGCCGCGGTCTGGCTCCGGGTAACCGCCGCCACTGCAGCGGGCTGGGGCACACGGTCGTAGGTGCAGGTCATCGGTCCCAGGTCATTGCCCAAAAGAATTTCAGCATCCAAACCTGGTAAAACCCCCACCTCCCGCACACCCTTGCCCACCCCCCAATCCAAAAAAATGCGGGCCACCTGCAGGAAACGTGGCTCTCCGTCAGCCACAGTGATCTGTATCCCAGGGCCTGGGATCAATTCCTCTGGCCGGACCATATCAGGTCGGACCAGGGTCACTGCAGCTCCTGAATCAAGTAAGCCAACTGCTTGCCGGTCACCGACTGTGACCGGGGTGAGATGCTTGCTCCTGCCGTCCGTCTGCTGCAGGTCTGCGCTGTGATGTCCTCCGCTCCTGGCTGTAGGCACTGAAGAAACCGGGGTAGGGGTGACATGGGACGTCTCGCTGGGAGTTGTTTCCATGACCGGTCCTGGTTCTTTGGTGGAAGCCACCCGCACGCGGGCTACCGGCTTTGCAGCTGGGGTGCGTTGCCCTCGATAGGGTCCGTTGGAACGCAGGGGTTCCGGGCAATCTGGTCTGATGTGACCAGTGCTGTTGCAATTGTAGCACCGGCGCTCATGCCGGAGCTCTCCCGCCTTCTGTGACCCGCTGCCCGCAGGCGGCTTTTGGGTCCACTGGGGGGTACTCACAGCTTTCTTGGCCGGCGCCGGTGGGGTTACCGCTTTGGCTGGTACCTTGGCGGTCATCTGGGACCGGCTGACCACATAGTCATCTGCCATCCTCGCCGCCTCGGTGTAGGTCTTGGGCTTTTTATCATACACAAAAGCCCTCACCGCCGGCGGGCACTGCTGCATGAGCTGCTCCTGAAAGATGAGGTCCAGCAGGCGTTGGTAAGTCTTGGCCTCAGAGCCCTCCACCCAGTGTAACCCATACAAAGCCATGCGGGTCACATAAGTGACATAGGTCTCCTGAGGGTGCCTCTCCTCCAGCCGGAACTTACCCCGGTAAGCTTCAGGGGTAAAACCATGCTGAAACAGCAAAAGTTCTTTCAGGTGGTCATAGTCATCAGCAAACTCCTCTGTAAGCGCCATCAAAGTCTGTTTAGCCAAGCTGGAGAGTAGCGGGTCCAGGCGTGCAACCCTATGCTGGGGAAGCACCCCGTACCGCCGGCACTGCGTTTCAAAGTTCCTTAGAAACATGTCAATCCGATCAGTGCCCTCCACATACTTGGTGAGACTGTGCTTGTCCAGTTGGAGTCCATCTCTGGGGGGTCGGACCGGGGGGCAATAAGCGGGTCTGTTCATTGCCATAGAGATAAACGTTAGGGTTAGGGTTAGGGTTAGGGTTATAGGGGAATACGAAAATTTAGGTATGTGACTCAGTTGGGTACTAACCAATCAGAGAAGAGTTAGGGTTGAAAGTTAGGGTTGAAAGTTAGGGTTGAAAGTTAGGGTTGACACTTAGGATTATTTTTCTATTTTTGTTTGGCCCAGGGTTATAGGGGAATACGAAAATTTAGGTATGTGACTCATTTGGGTACTAACCAATCAGAGAAGAGTTAGGGTTGAAAGTTAGGGTTGAAAGTTAGGGTTGAAAGTTAGTGTTGACACTTAGGATTATTTTTCTATTTTTGTTTGGCCCAGGGTTATAGGGGAATACGAAAATTTAGGTATGTGACTCATTTGGGTACTAACCAATCAGAGAAGAGTTAGGGTTGAAAGTTAGGGTTGAAAGTTAGGGTTGAAAGTTAGGGTTGAAAGTTGGGGTTGACACTTAGGATTATTTTTCTATTTTTGTTTGGCCCAGGGTTATAGGGGAATACGAAAATTTAGGTATGTGACTCATTTGGGTACTAACCAATCAGAGAAGAGTTAGGGTTGAAAGTTAGGGTTGAAAGTTAGGGTTGAAAGTTAGGGTTGAAAGTTAGGGTTGACACTTAGGATTATTTTTCTATTTTTGTTTGGCCCAGGGTTATAGGGGAATACGAAAATTTAGGTATGTGACTCATTTGGGTACTAACCAATCAGAGAAGAGTTAGGGTTGAAAGTTAGGGTTGAAAGTTAGGGTTGAAAGTTAGGGTTGAAAGTTAGGGTTGAAAGTTAGGGTTGACACTTAGGATTATTTTTCTATTTTTGTTTGGCCCAGGGTTATAGGGGAATACGAACATTTAGGTATGTGACTCATTTGGGTACTAACCAATCAGAGAAGAGTTAGGGTTGAAAGTTAGGGTTGAAAGTTAGGGTTGAAAGTTAGGGTTGAAAGTTAGGGTTGACACTTAGGATTATTTTTCTATTTTTGTTTGGCCCAGGGTTATAGGGGAATACGAAAATTTAGGTATGTGACTCATTTGGGTACTAACCAATCAGAGAAGAGTTAGGGTTGAAAGTTAGGGTTGAAAGTTAGGGTTGAAAGTTAGGGTTGAAAGTTAGGGTTGACACTTAGGATTATTTTTCTATTTTTGTTTGGCCCAGGGTTATAGGGGAATACGAAAATTTAGGTATGTGACTCATTTGGGTACTAACCAATCAGAGAAGAGTTAGGGTTGAAAGTTAGGGTTGAAAGTTAGGGTTGAAAGTTAGGGTTGAAAGTTAGGGTTGACACTTAGGATTATTTTTCTATTTTTGTTTGGCCCAGGGTTATAGGGGAATACGAAAATTTAGGTATGTGACTCATTTGGGTACTAACCAATCAGAGAAGAGTTAGGGTTGAAAGTTAGGGTTGAAAGTTAGGGTTGAAAGTTAGGGTTGAAAGTTAGGGTTGACACTTAGGATTATTTTTCTATTTTTGTTTGGCCCAGGGTTATAGGGGAATACGAAAATTTAGGTATGTGACTCATTTGGGTACTAACCAATCAGAGAAGAGTTAGGGTTGAAAGTTAGGGTTGAAAGTTAGGGTTGAAAGTTAGGGTTGAAAGTTAGGGTTGACACTTAGGATTATTTTTCTATTTTTGTTTGGCCCAGGGTTATAGGGGAATACGAAAATTTAGGTATGTGACTCATTTGGGTACTAACCAATCAGAGAAGAGTTAGGGTTGAAAGTTAGGGTTGAAAGTTAGGGTTGAAAGTTAGGGTTGAAAGTTAGGGTTGACACTTAGGATTATTTTTCTATTTTTGTTTGGCCCAGGGTTATAGGGGAATACGAAAATTTAGGTATGTGACTCATTTGGGTACTAACCAATCAGAGAAGAGTTAGGGTTGAAAGTTAGGGTTGAAAGTTAGGGTTAGGGTTAGGGTTAGGGTTAGGGTTGAAAGTTAGGGTTGAAAGTTAGGGTTGAAAGTTAGGGTTAGGGTTAGGGTTAGGGTTAGGGTTAGGGTTAGGGTTAGGGTTAGGGTTAGGGTTAGGGTTAGGGTTAGGGTTATAGGGGAATACGAAAATTTAGGTATGTGACTCATTTGGGTACTAACCAATCAGAGAAGAGTTAGGGTTGAAAGTTAGGGTTGAAAGTTAGGGTTGAAAGTTAGGGTTGAAAGTTAGGGTTGACACTTAGGATTATTTTTCTATTTTTGTTTGGCCCAGGGTTATAGGGGAATACGAAAATTTAGGTATGTGACTCATTTGGGTACTAACCAATCAGAGAAGAGTTAGGGTTGAAAGTTAGGGTTGAAAGTTAGGGTTGAAAGTTAGGGTTGAAAGTTAGGGTTGAAAGTTAGGGTTGACACTTAGGATTATTTTTCTATTTTTGTTTGGCCCAGGGTTATAGGGGAATACGAAAATTTAGGTATGTGACTCATTTGGGTACTAACCAATCAGAGAAGAGTTAGGGTTGAAAGTTAGGGTTGAAAGTTAGGGTTGAAAGTTAGGGTTGACACTTAGGATTATTTTTCTATTTTTGTTTAGGGTTAGGGTTAGGGTTAGGGTTAGGGTTATAGGGGAATACGAAAATTTAGGTATGTGACTCATTTGGGTACTAACCAATCAGAGAAGAGTTAGGGTTGAAAGTTAGGGTTGAAAGTTAGGGTTGAAAGTTAGGGTTGAAAGTTAGGATTATTTTTCTATTTTTGTTTGGCCCAGGGTTATAGGGGAATACGAAAATTTAGGTATGTGACTCATTTGGGTACTAACCAATCAGAGAAGAGTTAGGGTTGAAAGTTAGGGTTGAAAGTTAGGGTTGAAAGTTAGGGTTGACACTTAGGATTATTTTTCTATTTTTGTTTGGCCCAGGGTTATAGGGGTTAGGGTTAGGGTTAGGGTTAGGGTTAGGGTTAGGGTTATAGGGGAATACGAAAATTTAGGTATGTGACTCATTTGGGTACTAACCAATCAGAGAAGAGTTAGGGTTGAAAGTTAGGGTTGAAAGTTAGGGTTGAAAGTTAGGGTTGACACTTAGGATTATTTTTCTATTTTTGTTTGGCCCAGGGTTATAGGGGAATACGAAAATTTAGGTATGTGACTCATTTGGGTACTAACCAATCAGAGAAGAGTTAGGGTTGAAAGTTAGGGTTGAAAGTTAGGGTTGAAAGTTAGGGTTGAAAGTTAGGGTTGACACTTAGGATTATTTTTCTATTTTTGTTTGGCCCAGGGTTATAGGGGAATACGAAAATTTAGGTATGTGACTCATTTGGGTACTAACCAATCAGAGAAGAGTTAGGGTTGAAAGTTAGGGTTGAAAGTTAGGGTTGAAAGTTAGGGTTGAAAGTTAGGGTTGACACTTAGGATTATTTTTCTATTTTTGTTTGGCCCAGGGTTATAGGGGAATACGAAAATTTAGGTATGTGACTCATTTGGGTACTAACCAATCAGAGAAGAGTTAGGGTTGAAAGTTAGGGTTGAAAGTTAGGGTTGAAAGTTAGGGTTGAAAGTTAGGGTTAGGGTTAGGGTTAGGGTTAGGGTTAGGGTTAGGGTTAGGGTTATAGGGGAATACGAAAATTTAGGTATGTGACTCATTTGGGTACTAACCAATCAGAGAAAAGTTAGGGTTGAAAGTTAGGGTTGAAAGTTAGGGTTGAAAGTTAGGGTTGAAAGTTAGGGTTGACACTTAGGATTATTTTTCGATTTTTGTTTGGCCCAGGGTTATAGGGGAATACGAAAATTTAGGTATGTGACTCATTTGGGTACTAACCAATCAGAGAAGAGTTAGGGTTGAAAGTTAGGGTTGAAAGTTAGGGTTGAAAGTTAGGGTTGAAAGTTAGGGTTGAAAGTTAGGGTTGACACTTAGGATTATTTTTCGATTTTTGTTTGGCCCAGGGTTATAGGGTTAGGGTTAGGGTTAGGGTTAGGGTTAGGGTTAGGGTTAGGGTTAGGGTTATAGGGGAATACGAAAATTTAGGTATGTGACTCATTTGGGTACTAACCAATCAGAGAAGAGTTAGGGTTGAAAGTTAGGGTTGAAAGTTAGGGTTGAAAGTTAGGGTTGAAAGTTAGGGTTGACATTTAGGATTATTTTTCTATTTTTGTTTGGCCCAGGGTTATAGGGGAATACGAAAATTTAGGTATGTGACTCATTTGGGTACTAACCAATCAGAGAAGAGTTAGGGTTGAAAGTTAGGGTTGAAAGTTAGGGTTGAAAGTTAGGGTTGAAAGTTAGGGTTGAAAGTTAGGATTATTTTTCTATTTTTGTTTGGCCCAGGGTTATAGGGGAATACGAAAATTTAGGTATGTGACTCATTTGGGTACTAACCAATCAGAGAAGAGTTAGGGTTGAAAGTTAGGGTTGAAAGTTAGGGTTGAAAGTTAGGGTTGACACTTAGGATTATTTTTCTATTTTTGTTTGGCCCAGGGTTATAGGGGAATACGAAAATTTAGGTATGTGACTCATTTGGGTACTAACCAATCAGAGAAGAGTTAGGGTTAGGGTTAGGGTTAGGGTTAGGGTTAGGGTTAGGGTTAGGGTTATAGGGGAATACGAAAATTTAGGTATGTGACTCATTTGGGTACTAACCAATCAGAGAAGAGTTAGGGTTGAAAGTTAGGGTTGAAAGTTAGGGTTGAAAGTTAGGGTTGAAAGTTAGGGTTGAAAGTTAGGGTTGAAAGTTAGGGTTGACACTTAGGATTATTTTTCTATTTTTGTTTGGCCCAGGGTTATAGGGGAATACGAAAATTTAGGTATGTGACTCATTTGGGTACTAACCAATCAGAGAAGAGTTAGGGTTGAAAGTTAGGGTTGAAAGTTAGGGTTGAAAGTTAGGGTTGACACTTAGGATTATTTTTCTATTTTTGTTTGGGTTAGGGTTAGGGTTAGGGTTAGGGTTAGGGTTAGGGTTAGGGTTATAGGGGAATACGAAAATTTAGGTATGTGACTCATTTGGGTACTAACCAATCAGAGAAGAGTTAGGGTTGAAAGTTAGGGTTGAAAGTTAGGGTTGAAAGTTAGGGTTGAAAGTTAGGGTTAGGGTTAGGGTTAGGGTTAGGGTTAGGGTTAGGGTTAGGGTTAGGGTTAGGGTTAGGGTTAGGGTTAGGGTTAGGGTTATAGGGGAATACGAAAATTTAGGTATGTGACTCATTTGGGTACTAACCAATCAGAGAAGAGTTAGGGTTGAAAGTTAGGGTTGAAAGTTAGGGTTGAAAGTTAGGGTTGAAAGTTAGGGTTGAAAGTTAGGGTTGACACTTAGGATTATTTTTCTATTTTTGTTTGGCCCAGGGTTATAGGGGAATACGAAAATTTAGGTATGTGACTCATTTGGGTACTAACCAATCAGAGAAGAGTTAGGGTTGAAAGTTAGGGTTGAAAGTTAGGGTTGAAAGTTAGGGTTGAAAGTTAGGGTTGAAAGTTAGGGTTGACACTTAGGATTATTTTTCTATTTTTGTTTGGCCCAGGGTTATAGGGGTTAGGGTTAGGGTTAGGGTTAGGGTTAGGGTTAGGGTTAGGGTTAGGGTTAGGGTTAGGGTTAGGGTTAGGGTTATAGGGGAATACGAAAATTTAGGTATGTGACTCATTTGGGTACTAACCAATCAGAGAAGAGTTAGGGTTGAAAGTTAGGGTTGAAAGTTAGGGTTGAAAGTTAGGGTTGAAAGTTAGGGTTGACATTTAGGATTATTTTTCTATTTTTGTTTGGCCCAGGGTTATAGGGGAATACGAAAATTTAGGTATGTGACTCATTTGGGTACTAACCAATCAGAGAAGAGTTAGGGTTGAAAGTTAGGGTTGAAAGTTAGGGTTGAAAGTTAGGGTTGAAAGTTAGGGTTGACACTTAGGATTATTTTTCTATTAGGGTTAGGGTTAGGGTTAGGGTTAGGGTTAGGGTTAGGGTTAGGGTTAGGGTTAGGGTTAGGGTTAGGGTTAGGGTTAGGGTTAGGGTTAGGGTTATAGGGGAATACGAAAATTTAGGTATGTGACTCATTTGGGTACTAACCAATCAGAGAAGAGTTAGGGTTGAAAGTTAGGGTTGAAAGTTAGGGTTGAAAGTTAGGGTTGACACTTAGGATTATTTTTCTATTTTTGTTTGGCCCAGGGTTATAGGGGAATACGAAAATTTAGGTATGTGACTCATTTGGGTACTAACCAATCAGAGAAGAGTTAGGGTTGAAAGTTAGGGTTGAAAGTTAGGGTTGAAAGTTAGGGTTGAAAGTTAGGGTTGAAAGTTAGGGTTGACACTTAGGATTATTTTTCTATTTTTGTTTGGCCCAGGGTTATAGGGGAATACGAAAATTTAGGTATGTGACTCATTTGGGTACTAACCAATCAGAGAAGAGTTAGGGTTGAAAGTTAGGGTTGAAAGTTAGGGTTGAAAGTTAGGGTTGAAAGTTAGGGTTGAAAGTTAGGGTTGACACTTAGGATTATTTTTCTATTTTTGTTTGGCCCAGGGTTATAGGGGAATACGAAAATTTAGGTATGTGACTCATTTGGGTACTAACCAATCAGAGAAGAGTTAGGGTTAGGGTTAGGGTTAGGGTTAGGGTTAGGGTTAGGGTTAGGGTTAGGGTTAGGGTTAGGGTTAGGGTTAGGGTTAGGGTTAGGGTTAGGGTTAGGGTTAGGGTTAGGGTTAGGGTTAGGGTTATAGGGGAATACGAAAATTTAGGTATGTGACTCATTTGGGTACTAACCAATCAGAGAAGAGTTAGGGTTGAAAGTTAGGGTTGAAAGTTAGGGTTGAAAGTTAGGGTTGAAAGTTAGGATTATTTTTCTATTTTTGTTTGGCCCAGGGTTATAGGGGAATACGAAAATTTAGGTATGTGACTCATTTGGGTACTAACCAATCAGAGATGAGTTAAGGTTGAAAGTTAGGGTTGAAAGTTAGGGTTGAAAGTTAGGGTTGACACTTAGGATTATTTTTCTATTTTTGTTTGGCCCAGGGTTATAGGGGAATACGAAAATTTAGGTATGTGACTCATTTGGGTACTAACCAATCAGAGAAGAGTTAGGGTTGAAAGTTAGGGTTGAAAGTTAGGGTTGAAAGTTAGGGTTGAAAGTTAGGGTTGAAAGTTAGGGTTGACACTTAGGATTATTTTTCTATTTTTGTTTGGCCCAGGGTTATAGGGGAATACGAAAATTTAGGTATGTGACTCATTTGGGTACTAACCAATCAGAGAAGAGTTAGGGTTGAAAGTTAGGGTTGAAAGTTAGGGTTGAAAGTTAGGGTTGAAAGTTAGGGTTGAAAGTTAGGGTTGACACTTAAGATTATTTTCTATTTTTGTTTGGCCCAGGGTTATAGGGGAATACGAAAATTTAGGTATGTGACTCATTTGGGTACTAACCAATCAGAGAAGAGTTAGGGTTGAAAGTTAGGGTTGAAAGTTAGGGTTGAAAGTTAGGGTTGACACTTAGGATTATTTTTCTATTTTTGTTTGGCCCAGGGTTATAGGGGAATACGAAAATTTAGGTATGTGACTCATTTGAGTACTAACCAATCAGAGAAGAGTTAGGGTTGAAAGTTAGGGTTGAAAGTTAGGGTTGAAAGTTAGGGTTGAAAGTTAGGGTTGACACTTAGGATTATTTTTCTATTTTTGTTTGGCCCAGGGTTATAGGGGAATACGAAAATTTAGGTATGTGACTCATTTGGGTACTAACCAATCAGAGAAGAGTTAGGGTTGAAAGTTAGGGTTGAAAGTTAGGGTTGAAAGTTAGGGTTGAAAGTTAGGGTTGAAAGTTAGGATTATTTTTCTATTTTTGTTTGGCCCAGGGTTATAGGGGAATACGAAAATTTAGGTATGTGACTCATTTGGGTACTAACCAATCAGAGAAGAGTTAGGGTTGAAAGTTAGGGTTGAAAGTTAGGGTTGAAAGTTAGGGTTGAAAGTTAGGATTATTTTTCTATTTTTTTTTGGCCCAGGGTTATAGGGGAATACGAAAATTTAGGTATGTGACTCATTTGGGTACTAACCAATCAGAGAAGAGTTAGGGTTAGCGTTGAAAGTTAGGGTTAGGGTTGACCCTTACGATTATTTTTGTATTTGTGTTTGGTTAAAAAAGAATAGAACATTTTTAGTTATGTGACTCATTTAGGTACTTGGCCAATGAGAGTTAAGTTCTGAACAATTTAGGGAGGGTGTGGTTTGGGGTTGAAAGTGTGGTAAGAAAAAGTGTAAGTGGGTAAGCACGTGAGGGAGGTTGTGGGTAGGTGGGTGAGGGAGGTTTAGGGATGTATGGTGGGTGTGGGTAAGGAGGTTGAAGGTTTTTGAGGGCAGGTGGATGATGAAGAGAGTGGGTAGGTGGTGTTGAAGGTGGATTAGGGAGGGTGAGTAAATGTGTCTGGGAGGGTGAGGATGAAGGTGGGTGAAAAAAGTGTGGGTCAGTTCAGGTATGGGTGAGTGGGCAAGGGTGAGGCTGGGTATTGGTGTGCAGGTAAGGGTGGTGAAGGTGAATTTTAATATGGATGATGAGGGTAGAAGGTGGGTGAGGGAGGTTGGGTGAAGGAGGGTGTGGGAAGGTGATGTTGAAGGTGGGTGAGGGATGGTTAATATGGGTATAGGAGGCTTTGTAGGTAAGGTTGAGGCCAGTAAGGTAGAGTGAACGTGGGTGAGGGAGGGTGAGGATTAAGGTGGAAGAGGGAGGGTGTGTTTAAGTGGGGTTAAAGGTTGGTGAATGTAGGTGAGGTAGGGGGATGAGTGAAGGTGTGGGTGAGTGAAGGTGTTGGTGAGGGGGCAATGGTGGGTGGGTGAAGGTGGATGAGTGTGAGGGTGAAGGTGGATGAGGTGGTGGGTGATAGTGAACATGGGTCAAGAGCGGGTGAGGGAGGGCATGGAATCAGTCTGTGAGCCTGCCCTTTCTATTTTGTTGTATATATTCTATTCCCTATCCAATTGACATGTTGCATTTATATGCAGTTAGTCATTCAAAAATTTGAAAACTCTTGCATTCGTTGCATGTTAGCGAGAGGCACCCTTAGAGGTAAAGAGCTAGCTTTTACCTCACTACTAAGTACTTGGACATTGAGGACTAGATCCGTTTTGTACAGAGCGGAGCTTCTCCTCTGCCGTATGCTAGGAGTGAAGAAGCACTACTGTCTATCGTCCGTAAAGGGGTATGCTTTCTTCCCCCAATTTACAGTCGAGCTAGCGCTGCAGATGGGACAGTAGCGAAGAGTTCACTGCCTGACTCTAAAAGGGCACACTCGTGTAAAGGGAGAGAAATCAACTCAAAGCTTTATATCCTGAGAGATAAAAGCAATGCATTGTGTAGGTGTACTCACTTACCTCAACTACTTACCTCCTTGTTAGTATGTCCTTTGTGAACATCATCTTGATAGACGAACTTACCTATTTTCATACTGCAAATAAATTTTACCCAAGATAAGTGAAAAAATATAATGCAATCCCCTTTAGAGCAATGCAGTTGAGGACCCTCTTTCACTGATGGACTAAATAAACAATGCTTAGACTGAGTGAGAGAGGGGTTTGTGAGAGAGAGGGGAGAGTGGTAGTCCTTGAAAGAGAGAGAGAAAGAAAGGACATTTGTGAGAGTAAAATACAGGTGATTTAGAAGGAGCAGGGATGCTAGTCAGGGAGAGTAATAGAGAGCAGGGAGAGAAAGAGAGGGTGTGAGAAAGAAAAAGAGAGAGAGAGAAGTGGAAGAAAGAAATGTGTGTGAGAGCAAGAGACGGGTTGAAGTGAAAGAGATAGAGTGGGAGTAAGAGAGAAAAAAATTGAGAGAAGGGAGAGGGAGAGAGAAGGGAGAGGGAGAGAGAAGAGAGGGAGAGAGAAGGGAGAGAGAGAAAGCAGGGAGAGACAAGTGTGAGAGGAGGGACAGAGAAGGGAGAGGGAGAGAGAAGGGAGAGGGAGAGAAAAGGAAAAGGGAGAGAAAATGAAAAGGGAGAGAGAAGGAAATGGAGATAGAAGGAAAAGGGAGAGAGAAGGAAGAGGGAGAGAGAATGGAGAGACAAGGGAGAGGGAGAGACAAGGAAAGGGAGAGAGAAGGGATAGTGAGAGAAAAGGGAGAGGGAGAGAGATGGAAGTGACAAGGGAGAGAGGAGGGAGAGAGAAGGGAGAGGGAGAGCGAAGGAAAGGAGAGGGGAAAGGAAAAGGGAGAGAATGGAGAGACAAGGAAAAGGGAGAGAGCATGGAAAGTGAGAGAGAAGGAAGAAGGAGAGAGAAGGAAGAGGGAGAGAGATGGGATAGGGAGAGAGAAGGGAGAGAGAAGGCAGAGGGATAGAGAAAGGAGTGAGAAAAGGGAGAGAGAAGGGAGAGAGAAAGAAAAGGGAGAGAGAAGGGAGAGGGAGAGACAAGGAAAGGGAGAGATAAGGGATAGGGAGAGAGAAGGGATAGGGAGAGAGAGAAGGGATAGGGAGAGGAAGAAGGGATACGGAGAGAGAGAAGGTAGATGTAGAGAGAAGGGAGATGGAGAGAGAAGGGAGAGGGAGAGAGAAGGGTGAGGGAGAGAAAAGGAAAAGGGAAAGAAAAGGAAAAGGGAGAGAAAAGGAAAAGGGAGAGAAAAGGAAAAGGGAGAGAAAAGGAAAAGGGAGAGAAAAGGAAAAGAAAAGGGAGAGAAAAGGGAGAGAAAAGGGAGAGAAAAGGGAGAGAAAAGGGAGAGAAAAGGGAGAGAGAAGGCAAAATGAGAGAGAAGGTAAAGGGAGAGAGAAGGAAAAGGGAGAGAGAAGGAAAGGGAGATAGAAGGAAAAGGGAGAGAGAAGGAAGAGGGAGAGAGAAGGAAGAGGGAGAGAGAATGGAGAGACAAGGGAGAGGGAGAGACAAGGAAAGGGAGAGAGAAGGGATAGGGAGAGAGAAGGGATAGGGAGAGAGAAGGGAGAGGGAGAGAGAAGGGAGAGGGAGAGAGTGATGAGGGAGTGACAAGGAAAAGGGAGAGAGAAGGGAGAGGGAGAAGGGAGAGGGATAGACAGAGAGAAGGAAGAGGGTGCGAGAGAAGGGAAAGGGAGAGAGAGAGAAGGGAGAGGGGGAGAGAGAGGTAGAGGGAATGATCAGGGAGTTATAAGGGAGAGGGATAGAGAAGGGAGGGGGAGAGAGAGAGAGAAGGGAGTGGAGAGAGAGAGAAGGGAGAGGGAGAGCAAAGGAAAGGGGAGGGGAAAGGAAAAGGGAGAGAATGGAGAGACAAGGAAAAGGGAGAGAGATTGGAAAGGGAGAGAGAAGGAAGAGGGAGAGAGAAGGAAGAGGGAGAGAGAATGGATAGGGAGAGAGAAGGGAGAGAGAAGGCAGAGGGATAGAGAAGGGAGTGAGAAAATGGAGAGAGAAAGAAAAGGGAGAGAGAAGGAAAAGGGAGAGAGAAGGAAAAGGGAGAGAGAAGGAAAGGGAGATAGAAGGAAAAGGGAGAGAGAATGAGAAGGGAGAGAGAATGGAGAGACAAGGAAGAGGGAGAGACAAGGAAAGGGAGAGAGAAGGGATAGGGAGAGCGAAGGAAGAGGGAGAGAGAAAAGGGAGAGAGAGAGAGAGAGAAGGGAGAGAAAGAGAGTGATGAGGGAGTGACAAGGAAAAGGGAGAGAGAAGGGAGAGGGAGAGAGAAGGGAGAGGGAGAGAGGAGAGAGAAAAGGGAGAGAGAGAGAAGGGAGAGGGAGAGAGAGAGGTAGAGGGAATGACGAGGGAGTTATAAGGGAGAGGGAGAGAGAAGGGAGGGGGAGAGAGAGAGAAGGGAGTGGAGAGAGAGAGAAGGGAGTGGAGAGAGAGAGAAGGGAGAGGGAGAGCGAAGGAAAGGGGAGGCAAGGAAAAGGGAGAGAATGGAGAGATAAGGAAAAGGGAGAGAGCATGGAAAGGGAGAGAGCATGGAAAGGGAGTGAGAAGTAAGAGGGAGAGAGAAGGAAGAGGGAGAGAGAA
>NW_027454502.1:10000-74761 GCF_040206685.1 Ascaphus truei | reverse complement strand
CACCACCACCCCCCACCCCCCCTCCACCCCCACCCACACCCCCACCCCCCCACCCCCCCACCCACCACCCCCCACCCCACCCCCACCCCCCCCCCACACCCCCTCCCCCACCCCCCCCCACCCCCCCACCCCCCACCACACCCCCCACCCCCCCCCACACCCCCCCACCACCCCCACCACCACCCCCCCTCCACCTCCCCCCCCACCCCCTCCCCACCTCCCCCCCACCCCCCACCCCCCCCCACCCCCCCCCCACCCCCCCCCCCCCCCACCACCCCACCACCCCCCCACCCCCCCCCCCCCACCACCCCCCCACTCCACCCCCCCACACCCCCCCCCCCCCACCCCCACCCCCCCACCCCCACCACCCCCCCACCACTCCCCCCTCCCCCCCACCCCACCCCCCCCACTCCCTCCTCCTCCCCCCCCACCACCCCACCCCCCCCACCCACCCCCCACCTCCCCCCCCACTCCCCCCCCCCCACCCCCCTCCTCCACCCCCCCCACCCCCCACCTCCCCCCCCTCCCCCCTCCCCCCCCACCCCCCCCCCACCCCCACCCCCACACCCCCCCCCCCACTCCCCTCCTCCTCCCCCCCCCACTCCCCCTCCACCCCCCCCCCCACACCCCCCTCCTCCCCCCCCACTCCCCCCTCCTCCTCCCCCCCCCACACCCCACCTCCCTCCTCCCCCCCACTCCCCCCTCCACCCCCCCCACTCCCCCCCTCCTCCCCCCACCCCCACCACCCCCCCACTCCCCTCCCTCCTCCCCCCCTCCCTCCCCCACTCCCCCCTCCTCCTCCCCCCCCCACCTCCCCCCCCCCACCCCCTCCACCTCCCCCCCTCCCCCCCCACTCCCCTCCTCCCCCCCCTCCCCCCCCACTCCCCTCCTCCTCCCCCCTCCTCCCCCCCACTCCCCCTCCTCCTCCCCCCTCCCCCCCCCACTCCCCTCCTCCTCCCCCCCCACTCCCCTCCTCCTCCCCCCCACTCCCCCCTCCTCCCCCACTCCCTCCTCCTCCCCCCCCCACTCCCCTCCTCCCCCCCACTCCCCCCCTCCTCCCCCCCACTCCCCTCCTCCTCCCCCCCACTCCCCCCCACTCCCCTCCTCCTCCTCCCCCCCACTCCCCCCCACTCCCCTCCTCCTCCTCCCCCCTCCTCCCCCCCACTCCCCCTCCCCCCCCCACTCCCCTCCCCTCCCCCCCCACTCCCCTCCTCCCCCCCCCCCACCTCCCCTCCCCCCCCACTCCCCCTCCCCCCCCACTCCCCCCCTCCCCCCCCTCCTCCTCCCCCCCACTCCCCCTCCCCCCTCCCCACTCCCCCCCTCCCCCCCCTCCTCCTCCCCCCCACTCCCCCTCCCCCCCCCACTCCCCCCCTCCCCCCCCTCCTCCCCTCCTCCCCCCCACTCCCCCCCTCCCCCCCCTCCTCCCCCCCTCCCCCTCCCTCCCTCCTCCCCCCCTCCCCACTCCCCTCCTCCTCCTCCCCCCCACTCCCCCTCCCCCCCACTCCCTCCTCCTCCTCCCCCCCACTCCCCCTCCTCCCCCCACTCCCCCTCCTCCTCCTCCCCCCCACTCCCCTCCTCCTCCCCCCCTCCCCCCCCCACTCCCCTCCTCCTCCCCCCCCCACTCCCCTCCTCCTCCCCCCCCCCACTCCCCTCCTCCTCCTCCCCCCCACTCCCCCTCCCCTCCCCCCCACTCCCCTCCTCCTCCTCCCCCCCACTCCCCCTCCTCCCCCCACTCCTCCTCCTCCCCCCACTCCTCCTCCTCCCCCCACTCCCCCTCCTCCTCCTCCCCCCACTCCCCCCTCCCCCCCTCCTCCTCCCCCCACTCCCCCTCCTCCCCCCCACTCCCCTCCTCCCCCCCCACTCCCCTCCTCCTCCCCCCCACTCCCCTCCTCCCCCCCCACTCCCCTCCTCCCCTCCTCCTCCCCCCCACTCCCCTCCTCCTCCCCCCCCACTCCCCTCCTCCTCCCCCCCCCACTCCCCTCCTCCCCCCCCCCCACTCCCCTCCTCCTCCCCCCCCCACTCCCCTCCCTCCCTCCCCCCACTCCCCTCCTCACATTTATTACACTAGTAATAAAATGTATATTAAAATATGTATTACGCACCAATGCACAACCCACCCCGTGCCCCCACATAAAACCATTATTTATTTTTTTTACACACAGGATTAATACCCCATTGTGGTGAGGGTCCCAGGGTGGTCCCCACGTGTCCGCAGGCCCCATGCCTTGGCTGATGCGGGAGTACCTCTTTCTCCCCCCTCCCCTTCTGTCCCATAGTACCAAATCCTTTGATAGATAGCAAGCCCCCCCCCCCCCACCCATAACACACCTACCATGACATTTGTTTTTTTACGGCGCAACTTTTACTTAAATGGCAGTGTTGCGAGTCCTATTTCACACCCCGCGACTCCCCCCCCCCCCCCCATTTTACACCTCGCGAGCCAACTCTATTTCCTTCACGGATCCCTAGAAGTCTGGGTATAAAAAGGGTGTTTCCCTGCTTTTATACTCATGGCGTGGCCAACCCTCTGCCCCAGTATCTGGGCAGATTAGTTGTTGCGATTTGGTCACACCACAAGTCATGTGATCCTCTAGCAACTTCTAAAGAAGCACAAGGCCCAACATGTGCCTAGGAAGTGCAACATTACAGAAACATCATTGTAGCTAAGTCACATGTCAGAGCCTTGTGAGGACTTAACCCCGCCACTGCCTGCAGCTACCAGGGATGACATGCAGGGCAAGGGAATTTCTAGCAGTGTGCTACACATATATACAGGCATACCCCGCATTAATGTAAGCAATGGGACCGGAGCATGTATGTAAAGCGAAAATGTACTTAAAGTGAAGCACTACAATGTTTCCACTTATCGATGCATGTACTGTACTGCAAACGTCATATACGTGCATAACTGATGTAAATAGCGCATTTGTAACAGGCTCTATAGTCTCCCCGCTTGCGCACAGCTTTGGTACAGGTAGGGAACAGGTATTGCTGTTCAGAATGTGCTGACAGGCGTATGCGCGAGCTGCCGTTTGCCTATTGGGCGATATGTCCTTACTCGCGAGTGTACTTAAAGTGAGTGTTCTTAAACCGGGGTATATGAGTATACTGCAGGAAGCAGTGTGTCAGGGCACAGCCAAGGATGGTCAGGATAGCAGCTTGTGGTTAAAAAGTAATCTTTATTCGGACACCATGGTGCAGACAAAAAAATGGAGGGTAGCTCTTACGCGTTTCACGCCTAAATGGCGCTTCGTCAGAGAGTAAAAATGTTATGCTGGGACCCCCTTAATATAGTGCTTCTGATTGCGGTTCAAATTATTCACAGCCGCGGCTCCGTTGGCCGGAAGTGACGAAACCGGAGATTGAAAACCGGAAGTGACGCGACGGACTCCATGCAGTGGATGATTGTTTACAAGCTAAACTTGTAGTCATGGAGACCGCAGCGTCATCCCTCGGTGTCAATGAGGGAAATCTTACTCACAGGCTGGACCCAGCATTATCACCCCACCATGCAGAGAAAAAAATACATCAACGGTGGTGGTTTTAAAAACAATAACTAAAGCATATCAACTATGCATAAACTAAAGGACTCTATAGTTGACAAATAAATGTTGCCCATAATATATGATTGCAATGATGTTATGAGAGCTTTTTAAAAACTTTATAAAGCTTTTTGGAATTATTGCAGATCTATGAAGAAGTAATGTATTAATGACAAATCTATAATCTCTAGTTGGATTTGTATGTGCAATCTTGCAATCCTATATGATGGGTTCATATATTGATGAAATAAATTATGCCAAGTATTGCATGAAAAAGTACATTTGCAACAGTTATACATATCTAATTAATATTTTTACAAATATTAGAAAACAACTTAATAGCAATATTAAATCAATGGATTCTTCATGTTTTTACATATTATTACAGTTGCTTTCAATTATATTTAAGAACATAAACACAATATATGAGAAAGCACACATAGGAATCAATGTGCATTTTTTCAGTTTAAATCTGATGGTATATTGCAGATACACATATTAGTTTTTATATATACACAACGGAATGATGTAGTTTTGTTATGGACATAAATGAATTGTTGACAGAAAGAATTACAGAAAAATAAATTTCACAAAAAGTGTTTCAGCTCCCAGTCCGTGTTTATACCCCCGGGTGCCAGGTACCCGAGGGTATAAATCCAGAACATTTCTCTCTGGTTCAGTATGTTCTCTCTATTACCTCCTCTTCTATGTTTTGGGATATGCTCTAGAGCACTGAATGTGAAAGTATCAATGGAGCCTTTTGGACAATTTATGAAGTGTTTAGACACTGGTAGGTTAGGGTCTTTCTTTTTTATAGATCGTAAGTGCTCTGAAATTCTTACTTTTAAAGGTCTGATTGTCCTCCCAATATAGGTACTGCCACAGGCACAGTTGAGTTTATATACAACGTAATTAGTAGAACATGTCATAAAATGTTTTAACTTATATTTTTGACTGGTATGTTTACTAGTGACTAAAGATAATGGTGTTGCATATTTACAATATGTGCATTTGCCACATTTGTGAAAACCTTTTGGAAGACTATCTTGAGATGTGTTTTGTCCTGCAGAAAATAAACTTGGAGATAAATGATATCCTATGGTTTTAGCCTTTTTGTATACAAATTTCGGTAAGTTGTTTGTGACTGATTTCAGTCCTCTATCTAACTGCAGAACCCTCCAATGTTTTTCTATAATGTTTTTTATCTTATTGGCTTGATTGCTAAAGGTGGTGATAAAGAGCGGGGTTTCAGATTCAGATTCTGCGATCATACTATTCGTGGTATTTTTCTTCCGTTTTGGATTCTTTAGAAGATCCAAGCGATTTGATTGCAATGCATGTATGAAAGCAGAGTGGATATCTTGTTCCAGATACCCTCTGTTTCTGAACCTCTCATTCAATATCTCCGACTGTTGTATGAAGGCTTCTTCAGTAGAAGAAAGTCTTCTCAGTCGGAGATATTGGCCTCTGGGTATGCCTCTTAGCAGGGGTCTTGGATGACTACTATTTGCTCTTAGCAGAGAGTTGCGGGCATTTGTTTTACGAAATAAATTCGTTTGAATTGTACAATTCACATCAATGAATAATTTTATATCCAAAAAGTCTATATGATTGATGTTTACTGAAGAAGTGAATTTTAAATTAAAAGTATTGTCGTTTAAATAGTTATTGAAGGCCCCCAGTGTGTCGTGGTCTCCCTCCCATATCAGAATAAGGTCGTCTATATAACGACGGTAAAAAATAATATTCTTGCGATAAGGATTAGTGTCACCGAAAATGTGTTTATTTTCCCAGAAACCCATAAAAAGATTTGCATAAGAAGGAGCGAAAGAAGTACCCATAGCAGTGCCCTGTTTTTGGAGATAGAAGTGTTGATCAAAAAGAAAATAATTGTGCTGTAATAAAAATATTATGCAATCCAACAAAAAAGTGATTTGTGCAGTGTGTAGATTTGATAAATTAAGGAAATGAGTGACAGCTAAGATACCAAGATGGTGACTGATAATTGTGTATAAAGATGATACATCTAGTGTAACCCAAGTATAATTGTGACGCCAAGTGATCTTCTGTAACATATTTAATAATTGTGTAGAGTCTCTGATATAGGAAGGAAGAACCACCACCAGGGGTTGTAAATACACATCCACGTACCTAGATACACCATCTCCCAAGATCCAATGCTAGAAATTATTGGTCTGCCTGGCGGATTGTCCAGGGACTTATGGATCTTTGGGAGATGGTGAAAAATAGGCACAGTGGGAAAACGGTTAAATAGATATTGAGATTCTTGAATTGATAAAACCCGCAACTCTCTGCCAAGATCAATAAGTGTTTGTAACTCTCCAAGGAACAGTGATGTGGGGTCTTTTTCATTGTACACACACACACACACACACACACACATACACACACACACACACACACACACACACACACACACACACACACACACACACACACGTAACAAGGACTAATTGTAGTATAATGTAATACAATAAATTCATTTATGTCAAAAACGAATGTTGTTCTGACTAGGAATTTATTAAATGTATTTTATTTATATATTTTATTTTAAAGTGGGGTGGGACTAGGTGGCGAGTAGATTTTTTGGTTGGGCGATTTGTCGAACAGAGTGTGTGTGTGTGTGTGTGAATAACTTATCTTGGGGATGATCGGGCCCGGTGGGAGCGGGGTCCGGCGCTGCAAGTTGGGGCAGACCTCTGGCCAGGTCCAGTTGACGGTTGCGGCCGGGCCCCGGCTCTCCATAAGCTGCAGGCCTCCTCACTCTGTGTCCCACACCGAGCTTCCAGTCAGCGCGCACCGGTAGCGGAGGCCCAGCTTACTTACGGAGCGCTGACGTCAGAGGCTGGAAGCTCGGCCTGGGACAGGAAGGCCTACATCTGATGGAGAGCGACCGGCAGCCAGGCCACCGCCGGGCCCCCCCAGCCTCTGGGCCCAGGACACTTGTACCTTTTGCCCCCACTCCTTATTGCGGCCCTTTTGCCACCCTTGCGGTGGCGCGATGACACTTGCGAGGAGCTCGCTAGGTGAGAGCCTCTATGTTCCCATCGGAGCTACTAGAATAGGGCGATTGTATACAAAGTGCGAGATGAAGCTGGTTTTCAGCTCCCGCTCGGTGTGTTTGAGCCGCAGCGCTGCCGCTCGGGGAGACGCTCTTCCCGTACGAGTTTGACACGTCATCGGAGCTTTCTGATTTGCAAACCTGTCAAATCGTACGGGAAGTGCTCAAAAAGCTCGATGAATTCATTATCAAAGCTACTAGAATTGGCCCCTTAGTGTTTTGTATAAGACTTCGGGACAAACCAAGCAATATCCATTCGTTACCAGCCGCTAAGGTGGCAAAGGGGGTGAGGTAATGTAATGTTTATATTATCCCCTTTGTGGTCAGCTGGTCATGGAAACTGATGACTCGTTGACCCGTGGACTACTAAGGCTGAGTGTGGCACGTGCGCAGGCCCAGTGTCTGTGTGTGCAGGCGTGCAAAGCACTATGACGCGAACGCTGTCAGGGAAGACAAGAATGTTGTCTTCCCGTGCCGGGACGTGGTCATGTGGCGGCACACAGCCAATGGCAGGGCAGATATGCCCCGTCGTGGCCCCGCCCCCACGCTCCCCTACAGACCGCCGATCGCGGCTGTAGTCTCTGCATGCGCATGCAGCAGGGAGGACTGGGGCCGTAGCCATGGGCGTCCGCAGATTTTTTTTTAGGGGGGGGGCATAATTTTAACGGCCAGTGAGGGAGGCAGGGTGACAGAGAGAGGGAGGCAGGGTGACAGAGAGAGGGAGGCAGGGTGGATAGGTGACTGACTGGAGACAGGGGGGGGGGAGACTGGGGAGACATGGGGGGAAGTCCAGGGGAGGCCGTGGGGGGCCAGAGGAGGTCCAGCTGAGGTCGTGGGGGGCCAGAGGAGGCCGTGGGGGACCTCTGGAGGTCGTGGGGGGACCAGGAGAGGCCATGGGGGGACCCACTGGAGGCCGTGGGAGGACCAGGGGAGGCCATGGGGGGACCAGGGGAGGTCGTGGGAGGACCAGGGGAGGCCGAGGGAGGACCAGGGGAGGCCGTGGGGGACCTCTGGAGGACTGGGGCTGTAGCCTAAGGGGTTAATTTATACTGTAATGTATTTTAATAACACTATTTTATCATCTATTCCATGTTGCTTTAGCTTATCTTGCCTATGTATATAACGGGCAGTATATTGGCCAGTATATACATAGGAAAGACAGGGCTAACGCCAGCCTGGGGTAGGTGAGAAAATATTTGCGTTATTTCTGCCATTCATCCCATCCTGATAAATATCCCATCTTGATGTATGGCAATTTTAAGTAAAAATACGGTATTATCCCTGGTTTTTAACGTGTCTGATAAAAAGTGCTTTATTTTTGGCGCTGCAGCACTGATTCATTGCACAATAATAATAATAAGGCACTTTTTTAAGGCCGGTAATACGGCATGTTTAGGTTACCGCACTTTGACTGAAGTCAGGTTTAGTGATTAAGTTGTAGTCGACCCGTAATGGTGTATGCAGATCAATAACTGCAATTTAACAATTAGATTGTAAGCTCCTCGGAGCAGGGACTCCTTCCTTAATGTTACTTTTACAGTATGTCTGAAGCACTTATTCCCATGATCTGTTATTTATATTATGTGTTATTTATATGATATGTATTACTACTGTGAAGCGCTATGTACATTTATGGCGCTATACAAATAAAGACATACAATACAACATCAGTAATAAGACAATGTCAAAACCACACAGCACACATATTCCTGATTACCTTGTGCTGGCGCGGTACTTATCCACAGCGTATCTCACTTGTTACCAGACCGTCAGTACTCAAAACAGCAGGTCACCGGTATACTGACTCCACCAGACCTGACTCCGCCCGCTGGAACATGCCTTGGTCCTACTGACCGCAAGGTGTAACCGCTTGGGCCAGGGCAAAAAGGTGCCCAAAATCATCCACTACTATCCCTAGCCTCACTTTGCTAGGATGGTAGCATCACCCCACAGAACCACTAGAGGGCCCACCACAAAAGCCACGCTCCTATACCCAGGATACCCCACCCACAATCCTGGGAATACTGACCCAGAGTACACCATGGGAATCCTATTCTGGCTTTTCTAGGAGGGTAGATACCACCCAGAACGACTAGGGGCCCCACCCCAAGAGCCACGCTCCTATGCCGGGGTCCCAGATTACACAACCTTAGGCTAAGGCCCCGCTCCCTCAGTCAGCGCGCCCGCACTGCATGCAGGCAGCGCGCTGAGAGGCACAGACCGCTATCTGCGGTCTGTAGGGAGCGGGAGCCGTGGTTTGAGCGGAGGGGGCGTGGTTTGAGCAGATGGGGCGTGGTTTGAGTGGAGGGACCCGTAACTCCGCCCCCCTCCCTCCACGGGCTCGGTTTCCCGGGCTGCAGGGGGGAGCTGCTGCGGGCTGCTGGAAGGTAAGCAGCAACCGCTCTCTCCCGCTTCCCCCACAAATGCCCTCCTCTCACACGCTGATACACACACACACACACACACACACACACACACACACACACACACACACACACACACACACACACACACACACACCACCCCCTACCTTGTGGAGGAAGCTCTCTGCCAGCTCCCTCCCCCGCCGCTGAGACTCATCAGCGCACGACGTGACGCGTCACCGCTCGGAATCACAATTTTCTTGCATCCCCTGGCGGCTGACGCTTCACTGCGCATAGTGAGCCGTGCAGCGAGGGGGGACTGGGACCGGCTCAAGAAGGATTCCCCTGCTGGTGAGGAACGCGCGCGCCCCCGAACGCCTCGGGATCAAAGCCTGATACCTGTGTGATTTCTGGGGACAGAGGGACCCCCGTGAGTGCAGAGGGTCTCAGGGTTCCCAGAACACGTAAAACCATTACACAATCCCTGCACCCAGATCACAAGGATCCCACCCAACCTTCATTACCCTGGGGGTCTCTGGGGGTACCGGAATTTCCACTTAACCTAGAGAATTCCAGAACTCCCAGCGAGCACACAGCACGTTACTGGGTCACAAGGCACACACAGTAACAACCCTAGCTGAGCTCACTACGGGGCAGCTTCTGAGCAATATCACAACATACAGTAGGTCACAAGTTACACAAAACCATGTGGGCTAACACTCTGTCACGACAATAGTGCGATCAAACAAGAGTTTAACCTAGAGGGTACAGTACACAAAATATAACGTACCGTCAGCAGCAGTAAGTACACCGGGAGGGCAGAGACATGAGAGAGTTCTTCTTTGAAACTTACAAGTAGTCAGTCCCACCCGGGGGTGCGGGAATAAAGTCTTTGGGAGGGCGCAGGGCAGTGGGGTAACTGCACAGAGCAATATGTTCCAAAGAGAGGTCCCAGCATCTGAATGTCTTTCCCCAGTGAGTCCCAGTCTGGAAAGGCCAGGCGGGGGTTTAAACATTTCCTTGCCCATCATTCCCTATGGGGGGTTTGCACCAATAAGAGATGTTTTAATCCTCAGCCAATCACAGGTCTGGCCCCCGACTAACTAAAATGTGAAATAAGAGGGAATCCAGCACAGAAGGGGTTACAGATGGGGACACTCAGTCTGCAATGTAAGGAGCTGATCTCAGCAGGGGTCATGCAGGAAATGGCTGCCTGGGACACACAATAGAGGAACCACAGGGGGGTATCTGTCTGCTAGAGGGGGGAGGGAATCAGTAGATCATACAGCTGTAACCCAGCAATATACCTTCCCCTGATATTCTGCATTAAAATGAAGGGACCTGGCATGGCAAGGAGACAGCAGACTGGCCTTAGCCTTCTTTTACTAAGGGAGCCGGTTTAATCCGTCACACCAAGTTTCCCCACAGAAAAGAAAGACGACAATTTGTTGGAGAAAGGATCTAAGGGTTTCTATAGATGTCTTAACTGTAGAGCCTGCCGCTGTAAGGCTCATTCTATACTGTGTGCGGACGTGCACGCACAGGCCGCACGCTTTTTGTGTATATGCTGTTCGCGAGTGAGGTACTATATGTGTGTGTGTGTGTATGTATATGTGTGTGTGTATGTATATGTACTGTGTGTGTATGTATATGTACTGTGTGTGTGTGTGTGTGTGTGTGTGTGTGTGTGTATATGTACTGTGTGTGTGTGTGTATATGTACTGTATGTATGTGTGTGTGTATGTTTTGAAATAAATACTTTAATAAATGTTTTAATAACATTGTAAACACACACACACACACACACACACACACACACACACACACACACACACACACACACACACACACACAAGCAGAACAAATGATTTAAGGCAGTAGATAAAAACTCACTGGATGATCCTGTGAGCAGCAAAAAGCAGGGAGACTTTGCATGCTCCTGTGAGGGGGAGATACATGTGCAGGCAGTCTCTGCAGAGACATCAGGCTGAATATAACCCTCAGTTTCAATCCATCTGAAAAAGATACATGTGCAGGCAGTCTCTGCAGAGACATCAGGCTGAATATAACCCTCAGTTTCAGTCCATCTGAACAGAGGTGGAAAAGCAGGAATAGATCCACAGCAACTTGGAAAGTAAGGAGAAGCTTTCATATGGAGAAATCTCTCTCCAGGCCGACACAGACGCCCCCAAATATCAGCAAAAGCAGGTGAGAGCTGGGAGAAAGTCAGAGCTCACCAAGATGGCTTCCAAGCATATGGAGGGGCTGCATGCAGAATCAGAGGTGTGTCAGGAGGCAGAGACTCCCGGGGATTATGGGAGTTATAGAAGAAATAAACTGTTCGGCGCTTCCCCCAACTGTAAAAAACAGTGCAACAGCACCACCTCGTGGTGAAAAGTGCTAATAGCACAAACAGAGCAGGCAATATGCACTCGTGTATATAAACAGAAAAATATATATAGCCCTCTTTCCCCTTTATAAGAAGAGTCTACTGGTGCTGGCATTACCTGTTGGCTCACAGAGATCTGAGCCTCCACCACTGGGAGTCTGGGGTATACCTGAGATACTAGATGACTGCGCCTCCACCTGCACGGGATCCCAACTGATCGGCATAACCCCCATGTAGGAACAAATAATAATTTATTTATTTATAAAATATTTTACCATGAAGCAATACATTGAGAGTTACCTCTCGTTTTCAAGTATGTCCTGGGCATAGAGTTAAGACAAATAATACATGGTTACAAATACAGTTACATAAATGAACAGGGTATACATTATATACAAGACATTGCATGCACAGTTAAAGTAAATATATATTATGGGCGAATGAAACAGTTACAGACCAGATTAAAGTGTGAGACAGCCTTAGATTTGAAAGAGCTTAGACTGGTGGTGGATGTGAGAGTCTCTGGTAGGTTGTTCCAGTTTTGGGGTGCACGGTAAGAGAAGGAGGAACGGCCAGATACTTTGTTGAGCCTTGGGACCATGAACAGTCTTTTGGAGTCAGATCTCAGGTGATAATACCACACAGAATATAACAGTGACATGTATGACCTTTACTAATACACAATAACATAGATACTCTGTACCCCACAGCAAGATATATATTCCGCACTTGATATCACAGTGAGTATCCCAAAGTACCATGGGTGCCAGGAACCAATTCCCTGATGTCCGTGTCCCAATGTCAAGGCCCGCCCAAATGTGCTGGAGATAGCGCTATCCCGTGAAGTATTAGTACACTGGTTAGATACCTGCCCGGCGCTCCTGCATCCGGGTATAGCAGAATAACAAAAGGGGATCCGTCTGATCCAACATTGTCGTCCGCCGCCACATAGGGGGAATTCCGTCGTGGATAATATCACCGTCAGAATAGTCTCAGTGTCCTGTTGTGAGCTCTGGTCCCAGAACCCACCTTGCAGGTCTGCGCAGCGTGGCAGCTGTGTCCCTGACTACCAAATGGCTAATGGGGAAGAGTCCCTACCTAAGGGCCTGTCCCTAAAGCAGCCACAAGCTTTACAAGTGAGTCAGAGCCTAGCTGGGGCCTAGGGGAATATCTGGCCTAATGCAGAGGGTCACGGACCCCTGCACCCACAACCTTCCCTAATCTTGTTCCAGCACCGAGCCGTTCGCCATTCTCTACTCCCACTGCCACCCGCCTGGAGCTCCTGAAGTCGTACGCACACACCAGACCCCGCAACCGGCTGCAACTCTCTCAACCGCAGCAGAGGTAACTACAGGGAGGGGGATTAATAAAGCCCAGAGGGGACTGTCACGGGAGACGCACTTAATAACACATTTATATTTTGTGGATCCTAATTGAGCAGAACAAATTGAGCAAAATAAACTGAGATTTATTCCCTTGATAGGCAAACACACGACAACTGCAGAATACACTTAATAATTACACTTACTGGTATAGGAACAGGGGATAATGTCCAGAAAGGTGCAAAGCACCAGAAGATTATCTTTTAAAATGTAGTCCTTTTGCAAGGGCACAAATTGCCAGCCCATATCCTTCTGTGAATGTGCAAAGTCTTTTCTGGTCCGTTGGGGTTAATCAAATAACCCCCAGCAATCACAGTGTCCTAACGCAGAGTTTTGTCCTTGGTTCCGATGTAATAAGACTCTTTGCGTTCCAGGAATGTGCTACTGCTCTTCTCCGCTCACATGGTAGAATGAAAAACGAAAGACAATGGGGAATAGCCTGGGTGGGATGTATATAGTGTTTGGAAGCCTATGGCCAACATACCCACCCAATCCCCCTCGTGGGAAAGTAATCATTCCCCAATCACCTACTTGCCCACAGTTTGGAGAGTGGGCACTAGGGATTTCCTGTTCACACACAGCATGTGCGACAACGCCACCTTGCTACTTAGCATATGTGCACTCCCCTCTCTACCAGGCCCCTCTCAGGCTGGAAGGGGGAAACTCAGGGTGTGAGTTAACACAGATAGTCACCAGGATTTCCTATTTAGCATCCATCTGGCCAAGTCACACCCCCCCTTACTCTGGGTATTTTGATATGCAACTTCCAGAGAGACTTACAGGTGTGGGCCCAGCAGGCTAGCTTTGAAGCCTGCATAGGCAAGTGACCCAGCTCATAGGTGTCAAAACATTTGGTTCTTGTATGCATTTTAATGACAAGAGAAAAAAAACCTCATCCTGCCTGTCTCTTAAAACCTGCAGCAAAAATACACTTTATTGATCATACCTGGTCCCCTTATTTCACAATTATATGTTCCATATGTGTGTGCTTGGGATGTACTATACTGCAAGCACATACAATCCTGCAAAATGGGGATAATAAGGGACAGGGGGGAAAATAAGACATGTACAGTGCATGAAAAATTAACCCCTTCATCCCCAATACGAAATAGGGGTAACCAGCCGAGCACCCTGCCTTTATTAATGCGCTGATTACCCCCATTTTCGCCACACCTCCCCCACTCAAAGCCCAAGGTTTGCCATGGCCACCTCCTCTGGTGGTCGGGCTGCCCTGAGGGTTTTTGAAGTCATTAAGTCTTGGGGATTGTCCTGCCGGGAGAGACCATCAGCATTCCCATGCTCACTGCCATTCTGGTGCTGAACGGTGAAATAAAACTCCTGCCCGGCAAGGCTCCCGCGCAATAGCTTGGCATTCTCTCCCAATACCCACTGTAACCAACTTAGGGGGTTATGGTTAGTGATAACAGTGAAGGTTCTGCCATACAGAGAGGGCTGTAGCTTCTTTAGAGCCCATACTATGGCCAGACACTCCTTCTCAATAGTGGCATATGCCCCTTCTCTGGGCAGCCGCTTGCGGCCCAGATACATCATTGGAGGTTTCCTGCCCTCCTCCCCCACCTGGCTGAGCACAGCACCAATGCCAAAGTCTGAGGCATCAGTCTGCATGTAGGCGGACGCTCACAGAAGTATGCAAGGGAGACTTGTTATGATGAAATTAAATAAGGCTTTTATTGCGCCTGTTTCCTTAACATCAGGAAACCATCCAAACAAGGGGTAAACAAACCTTCTATTCACTTGGGAGTATTTCTAGTGCAGTCCACAACTCCCTTTAGATTAGCATGTCTCCCAGCCCCAAACATATACCATGAAATGAGCAGATATAAAAAGTTGTATAAAGGAAAGTCTTATCTGTTCCTTGTAGTAGGAGGGAAAGTCTTCTCTGTTCCTGGGTTGCTACCTTTTCCTCAGGGTTTGTCAGCATTCAGGTTTAGAAGTTTCCCCTCTATCTTGAAAGCAGCTCTGCTGTTTCTTCTGGCAGGCTCAAGACATCTGTCCCCATGTCAATCTCACGAGTTGTGAGAGTCAGGCACAATCTCCCTTCCTGTCTCAAAGGGAGGTTTTTCTAAGGAACCTAATCAGGCAGGTGGTGTTTGTTAATTGACTACCAGCAGTTAACCACCACACTGCTGGATTAGAGGCATATTTCCTGTTACATACCTCCCCTGTTAGTGGGAAGCTCAAGCTTGCCACGGCCAAAGCCCATCCTTCCACTCTCATTCTAGATATCTCTGTGACTTGAATGAGATGGATGGAGGAAGAGAACCCTCAGTCCCGCTGGGATCGGAGCCCTTTCTCCAGTTCATTCGTGTCTCCTCCCGAAGGTGCTTGAGATCAGCACTCCTCACTCGCTTGAGGAGGACTTTTTCTAAGTATAGTCTTTTTTCTACGTGCGCGGTCATGAGATTTCCCTTGCGTCGGGTGCTCGTTTTATTTCCGGTAGACTGTATGGCAGCAGTTGCAGAGCGTTTAAAAACAGCCCTTTTAGTTTTCCACTCTTGAAGCTGTCTCTCTGCACTTTTTCCACTTAATGGCATTGCTAGTTCAGCCTCTTTGGGATTAAGTTGCAAAGCCATATCCACTTCCAGAGAATGTCCCATCTTTTCAGCTTCATGAGCTAAGGATTCTTTTGGTTTTGATTCAGCACGTGTACCTTCTTTTGTTGCCTGTTGAGTGGCTGAAGGTTTTGCTAGTGCTTGTTTAGGTGGTTCAAATTTTGCAACCTTGTTTTTCAGACGAGCGGTATTCCCAGCTCTCACTGTACCCTTGTCTTCATGGGATTTTGTGGCTGTGGGATACTGACGCTTAGCCAGGGTCAATACTTGTCCTTGTAGAACTGTAATCTCATCCACGAGAAATCCCTGTTATTTGAGTGCGTCTTGCAAGTCTCTTCTCAGGGAATTTATCTGTACACTTAGTTTTTTCTGAGCTTGCTTCCACATTTTCACTGCATTGTGAAGCACTATGAACTTCTTTGCTTGGGCCACAGTTACTTGTTTCAGTTTCTGGACCTTCTTGTGCTCCCTTTTGTGCCGAGTCACCTGGGTTCTAAGCTTGGCCTTTAGCGATGCTTTGGTGATGCTCAGGGTAGCCTTCAGTTTCTCATGCTGCTTTGCGGGGACATACTGGGTTATCAGACGTTCCTGCAGCACTTGAATTTCTTTAGCAGCCTGCAGATTGTCTTCCTGCAGAGTTCGCTGCTTCTCCTCGGACATCTGGAGGTGCGTACGCAGACCTTGCAGTTGGTTCTGCAGTCGGTGCTCTGCTTCAAACTTCTCACCTTCCAACAGTCTATTTATTTCCTTAAGCTCGTGCAGCTTTTCATTCTTGTCCTTGACTTCGTCTGTCAAGTGAAAATTTTCTTCTTCCAGTTTTAAGTTCTCTTTTTAATCTTAATTTTTCTCCCTTTTCAGTCTCTGTACTATTCAGGGCCTCCTTGCAGTCCTCCTTCCATTTACGCACATCTGCTTTGAGAATGACAGTCTCCTGGCGTGAGACTTCCTTCTCTAGGTTGAGGGTCTGAAGCTCCTTCTGAGAGACTTTGAGATCTGTATTAAGACTGACAATCGTTTCTTTAGAAATGTCCAGCTCCTCAGTGAGAGTGTGTAGTTCCTTTCTGGAAACTTCCAGGTCTGTGCGGCAGCTGTTGGTCTCATGATGAGGCATCCAGTCCTCTGCGGAGTGTCTGAACCTCTTTCTGAGATACGTCCACCTCTGTCCGGACATTGTTGACCTCCTGTTGTGAGGCATTCAGCTCTACGCGAAGAGTGTGAACCTCTTGCTGAAAGACTGTCATCTGCTTTAGTGCCTCATACTTCCGCTTCAGCTTAGTCATCATTTTATCAGATTGGCTTTGCTTTTCATCCATGGCGGAAATAGTAGCGTTTGCAGTATCTAGCTCAGTCTTGAGATCGTCCAATTTTGTTCCAGATTCAGAGTACATTGCGAGCACCGTCTTCTGTAACTCAGCATTATCTTCTCTCTCAAGTTTCAATTGTTCCCGAAGTAGATCATAGTCACGCCTGGCAATTTTCAGAGCGTCTTCAGGGCTGGTCAAGGGATCGTCACTCACTGATTCCGGCTCCGCTTCCCTGGGATGATTGGTTGAGGGTTTCTCACTGTTGGCACCGGACAGGCACTTCCTTGAGCCCTCTGGATATTCGGTTAATCGCGGGACGAATTCTCCATTTTCTCTAGGCTGCAGGGCATCTCGGTCCCCTTTTTTCTCCACAGGATCTGCGGACGTGTCTGTTCCTTCCACGGTAAGTGAAGAACCGCTTTTCTTTTTTCGCCTTTTTGTTTTGGATAACACCGTCCCCTCAGGGATACTGGGGTCTCCATCTTCATTTGAAATTTTAGCAGCGTCACTGGATCCACCCGGCTTTTCTTGCAACTGTAATAGCTGATGGAAATATTTGGTGATCCACTGCTACCGCTCTTTCTCCTGCTGATCATATTCGTCATCACAGGGAGCGGTCTTTTCGGTTCGTGCCGAGTTCAGGCACCCCCACCATTCTTGGGGTGTTTTGTGGGTGTGACTCGGTTCGGCTTCCCCGTAAGAGATGTCTTCCTCTTTATTGTACTGGAAGGGCCACTCTTCCGTGGGGTAGGGTTCATTACAGGAACTCTGCATCTTGTCCTCCATTTTGGGGCTATCAGGTGTAATTTTCTTCCTGACCTCAGGAGGCGCTATTGCAGCTGTTACCACTGTATTGGCTAGAACCCCCAATTGTGGTAGTCCTACAGGTGGGCATATTTTGCTTGTAGAGGTCGTAGCTCTCACAGGCATCTCTGTAGACTTTTTCTCTCTTGGGTAAGTTTACAATATCAGCAGTACTGTGCACGCATTTTCTCTCATTAGGTATACGGGATGTGCAGTTGCTAGTTAAAAACTTCTATTTGCTTTACACCATTTACTTGTGTAGCCATGTGTAAAATTGGTGTACATATCTCTCTCATGCTGTGCAGTAACTCCTGTTAAAAGGGCAGGGTTGCCAGTAGTCATCATGGAGGTTTGCTCTCAACCCCTGGTGATGTGTAAGCTAGTAGCAAAGGAAGTGACAGCCTGTCTGTGTCCACTGTTAGTGACACAGAGAGGTGGGTCTTTCTGGAAGCTGATATATTGCACAGCACTTCCTAAAGTTAGTTCAGTCCTGTTGGTGTTCTGACTCTGTTCAGGAGAGTCATGTGGAGGTCTACAACAGTGTTGCAGTGTCTGAAGCAATAGCTATGAGGCTGAGGCAGCTCAAAGCAGAGACAAGCTGGTGAATCTCCCTGAGAGGAGAGTTGGAGAGCAACTCTATTAGGAGAGAAGGAACCTTCCTAATGGAGTGCAGCAAGGAGATGAGCGGCTAGTACGACCTCTGTGAGGGGCAGTCTGTCTACTCATGCGAATAAAGATGCCCAAGTTCACCAAAACCCTCATGTGTGAGTGTGGAGTTACTCAGCAGAGGAAGGCACCAAGAAGGAGGTCCTCATCAGATCCATCTCCCTGCGGACGCAGAGATCCTGATGAGGTGGAGGCGCTGCACTGGATGTAGGTAGGACTCAAGCACACTACCTCAGCTACCTGTCTTGCTGATATCCCCAATACCAACATGCGGGAGACTCAGGAGTCCTGTAGCCAACAGGTGCACCACCAGACACATCCATGTAATGTGGACCGGTTAGACCACAGGGGCCAATCTGAGATTGGGTGGGTCAGGAGGGTCCAGAAAATCCGTTACACTTGCTAGTTGTAATCTCTCATTAGGTATACGGGATGTGTAGTTGCTAGGTAAAAATTCTGTTTGCTTTACACCATTTACTTGCTAGGTCCAATCCGTCCGCTTCAGCCAAATAATGTGGTTTTCTGCTTGAGTTCAGTCTCAACTTTGGGTATTATGGCATTCACTCCTCACACTTTGGGATACCTTTTACACAGCTCAGCAATTCCTTTTTCCCCAGTAGGGCAATTTTACCCTCAGCACTTGTTTACTGAAAATTTCCCTGCTTCAGCACAGTCTTGCATCAATTTTCACACTTTTCTGCATATACTCCATTCACAACTGGTAGTCCTATTCGGTGTGGCAGCCTTTACTTGCAGAATCAGTACCGCTCGTGGGTCACCACCTGTATTCACTGCTTCAGCTAAACATTTGAAAACAACAAACACCTATCCCTTTTAAGCGCTAACTCACTTCTTGAATCCTGACTATGGCTGGAAGGCAACCCTCCTATTTCAATGACCATATTACACTTTATTGTGATAGGCAAATAAGGTTTACCTGCTTCAGCAGTCTCTCTCTCTCCTCTTGGGATTGGGGAAAAGAGTCCATCCGTGGTTTTGTGAGTTTCCGTGCAGTGTAGATTTCCTGCATGGGTGTGTATCCCTTTAACTCTGTCTCTGCTGCATGAGATCCTTTGGTCAGGCTGTTTGTAGGCAAAAAGCACAAAAAAAAATTCACAGGCAATCTCCGGGTCCCTTCTAACTTCAAGAACCACCTCTCGTCCCACTTCTGACGACCATATGTAGGCGGACGCTCACAGAGGTATGCAAGGGAGACTTGTTATGGTGAAATTAAATAAGGCTTTTATTGCGCCTGTTTCCTTAACATCAAGAAACCATCCAAACAAGGGGTACAAGGGGTAAACAAAGCTTCTATTCACTTGGGATTATTTCTAGTGCAGTCCACAACTCCCTTTAGATAAGCATGTCTCCCAGCCCCAAACATATATCATGAAATGAGCAGATATAAAAAGTCTTATTAAGGAAAGTCTTATCTGTTCCTTGTAGTAGGAGGGAAAGTCTTCTCTGTTCCTGGGTTGCTACCTTTTCCTCAGGGTTTGTCAGCATTCAGGTTTAGAATTTTCCCCTCTATCTTGAAAGCAGCTCTGCTGTTTCTTCTGGCAGGCTCAAGACATCTGTCCCCATGTCAGTCTCACGAGTTGTGAGAGTCAGGCACAATCTCCCTTCCTGTCTCAAAGGGAGGTTTTTCTAAGGAACCTAATCAGGCAGGTGGTTTTGTTAATTGACTACCAGCAGTTAACCACCACACTGCTGGATTAGAAGCATATTTCCTGAACAGGGATAACTCCCCTGTTACACGTAGCCTTAGAATACAGACAGAATAACGCACGTTAGAGAGCGGGTGTGCCCCCGTATTGCTGTTTTTCTTACAGTATGTAGAACTGGCGGGATAGAGAAACTGGTATTATCTGCCCGAGTTTCTCCTTTTGTCACCAATAATTCCCACATCATGGTCAATGTTTTGTCCTGCTAGGTTTTGCCCTGAACATGACCGCAATCCCTCGCTAATATCTGCGCAGTGACACAAACTGTCACTTAGATACTGTGTCGGGGAGCACCCCGAGATTACTGCGAATGTTTATTTATTTATCCTTTATAAAATGTCATTATTTGTATTTGGTGTTTTAAAGTCCCATTTAACCCACATTCATTCTGTGCCTGGAAGCTGCTTTCCCCTTTATTGCTCAGGCTGTTGTTCTATGTTCCTGCGGCTCTCGTGCCCTCACTTACTGTACCGTTCCTTCTTTACCTGCTTATTCTGCCCATTTCAATGTTTCATTAGCTAAAAATAACACTTGTGGCTACGTTTGCATGTCTCAGACAGGTCTTTCACTGCAGCCAGGGATTCTGGGTAATGACATGCAAATGAGCACTCAGTGATTTAACATGGGACCCCTATAAGCTTATGCCTGCCGCATTACACAGCCGGGGATTTGTGCTGAGAAAGCTGTGTAATACGGCGCACACACACACACACACACACACACACACACACACACACACACACACACACACACACACACACCTTGTGCTGAGAACGCTGTGTAATACGGCACACATGCACACACACACACACACACCTTGTGCCGAGAAAGCTGTGTAATACGGCACACACACACACACACACACACACACACACACACACCTTGTGCTGAGAAAGCTGTGCAATACGGCACACACACACACCTTGTGCTGAGAAAGCTGTGTAATACAGCACACATGCACACACATACACACACACACCTTGTGCTGAGAAAGCTGTGTAATACGGCACACACACCTTGTGCTAAGAAAGCTGTGTAATACGGCACACACACACACACACACATACACACACACACACATACACACACACCTTGTGTTGAGAAAGCTGTGTAATACGGCACACACACACACTCACTCACACACACATACACACACACCTTGTGCTAAGAAAGCTGTGTAATACGGCACACACACACACACACACACACACACATACACACACACCTTGTGTTGAGAAAGCTGTGTAATACGGCACACACACACACACACACCTTGTGCTGAGAAAGCTGTGTAATACGGCACACACACCTTGTGCTGAGAAAGCTGTGTAATACGGCACACACACACACACACACACATGTGCTTATCGGTGTCCCATGTTCATATGGATAAGAAGTAAAGAGTGGCGCACTGCGAGTGCTCATTCGCATGTCATTACCCAGAATCCCTGGCTGCAGTGGAAGCGCTGTGTGCTAAGAGATAATAGGGAATGGCAGGGTGGCAGACCTGACTGGGACGTGCAAATGTTCCCACACGTGGTACTCTTTTCTGCTGCGCACTGTACGTGGGGGTTTGTGTCACTTTGTTTTAATGTCTGATGAAAGACACAGAAATTCGGCCCCTTTCAGTTTTCAGGAGTTGGGCAAAGAATCTGACATCAAAATATTCCTTCCTAGTCCTGTTATGGCGTTAGGGGCTTCTCTGAATGTCCCACCCTCTATCCTACAAATGTATATTGTTTCATGGTATATCTTTATTCTGTGTCCCACATTTCTGTTTATCACCCCCCAGGTCGTACTATGTTTGTTACTGTATAATTCCGTGTGTTCCTATGTTATCTGTATGTGCAGTGCTTGACAAATCACCCAAAAATCCACTCGCCGAACCAAAAAATCTACTCGCCACCAGGCCCCGCCCATAGCCACGCCCCTAGTCCCGCCCCCCAAAATTACAATTAGCCCTCGTTACGTGCGTGTGTTACTAGTTTCCTGCACCCATTAACCAGTGTCTGGATGCCCCCGCTTCACAATATCTAAAGCAGCAATCCCGCCTGCGATCTTACCTGATCCGCAGTCCCTCAATGTCCAGGTACCCGCATTCCCGCAATGTTATATGTTGGAGGGGAGGTGTTCCCTACCTGTCTTCTGGGTTAGGGGGGATTCCGATTGTCTCCCGCGTGAAGCTTGAGAGTGTAGGTATATTTCAATTAAGATATATAGGGTAAACTTAGATATCCAGATCCAGAGTGTGGGAGACAGACAGAGAGGAGAAAGAGACACAGACAGATAGGAGAGAGAGACACACAGACAGAGAGGGGAGAGAGAGACACAGACAGAGAGGGGAGAGGGGAGAGAGAGACAGAGAGAGGGGAGAGAGAGACAGAAAGAGGGGAGAGAGAGACAGAGGGGAGAGAGAGACACACACAGACAGAGGAGAGAGACACACAGACAGAGAGGGGAGAGAGAGACACAGATAGATAGGAGAGAGACAGAGAGGAGAGAGAGAGAGAGACACACAGACAGAGAGGGGAGAGAGAGACACAGACAGAGAGGGGAGTGAGGGGAGAGAGAGACAGAGAGGGGAGAGAGAGACAGAGGGGAGAGAGAGACAGAGGGGAGAGAGAGACACACACAGACAGAGGAGAGAGACACACAGACAGAGAGGGGAGAGAGAGACAAAGACAGAGAGGGGCGAGAGCGACAAAGACAGAGAGGGGAGAGAGCGACACAGACAGAGAGGGGAGAGAAAGACAGAAAGAGGGGAGAGACATAGAGAGGGGAGAGAGAGACGGGAGAGACAGAGAGAGGGGAGAGAGAGACTGAGAGAGGGGAGAGAGAGACAGAGAGAGGGGAGAGAGAGGGGAGAGAGAGGGGAGAGAGAGGGGAGAGAGAGGGGAGAGAGAGGGGAGAGAGACCGAGAGAGACAGGGACAGAGACCGAGAGAGACAGGGACAGAGACCGAGAGAGACAGGGACAGAGACCGAGAGAGACAGGGACAGAGACAGGGAGAGAGAACGAGAGAGACAGGGAGACAGACCGAGAGAGACAGGGAGAGAGACCGAGAGAGACAGGGAGAGAGACCGAGAGAGACAGGGAGAGAGACAGGGAGATAGACCGAGAGAGACAGGGAGAGAGACCGAGAGAGAGACAGGGAGAGAGACCGAGAGAGGGGAGACCGAGAGAGGGGAGACCGAGAGAGGGGAGACAGAGAGAGGGGAGACAGAGAGAGGGGAGACAGAGTGAGGGGAGACAGAGAGAGGAGAGACAGGGGAGACAGAGACAGGGGAGACAGAGACAGGGGAGACAGAGAGAGGGGAGAAAGAGAGAGACGGAAGAGATAGACGGAAGAGAGATAGACGGAAGAGAGACAGAGAGGGGATAGAGACAGAGAGAGAGAGGGGGGAGAGAGAGACAGAGTTCGGGGAGAGAGACAGAGGAGGCGACTGACTGATTGGGGGGGTGACTGACTGGGGGTTGACCGACTGGGGTTATTGGGTGGGGAGGGGCTGACCGACTGGGGGATTGGGTGGGGAGGGGTTGACGGACTGGGTGACTGACTAGATGGGGGGGGGGGGGTGACTGATTGGGGGGTACCTCTGGTGTCCTGCACACCCACACACACACACACACACACACACACACACACACACACACACACACACACACACACACACACTCTCCCATGCGCGCACACACACACTCTCCCATACTCACACACACACACAAACTCTCCCATAAACACACACACACTCTCTCCCACACACACACTCTCCCATACACACACACACACACAAACTCTCCCATAAACACACACACACACACTCTCTCCCACACACACACACTCTCTCTCCCATACATACACACACACACACACACACTCCCATACACACACACACACACACACTCTCCTATACACATACACACGGGGGGGGGTGAGGAAGAGGAAAGGCCGCGACAAGCCGCACCACTGACAGAAACGCCAACCCCCGCCTCACGCGGGCAGCAGGAGTGCTGGGGACAGAGGGGGGGGGGGTGACGGAACACACCCGCTACCACCTCCCATCCGGCGGGCAGCGGGAGCGCCGGGGACGAGCACCCCCGCCTCGTGGGGACGAGCACCGGAACGGGGAGGAGCACCCCCGCTACCACTTTCCGCCCGGCAGGAAGCGGGAGCGCCGGGGACGAAGAGGAGCACCTCTACTACCACCTCCCGCCTCACGGGGACGAGCGACGGGGAGGAGCACCCCCGCTACCACCTCCCACCTGGCGGGCAGCGCTAGCGCGGGGACGAAGAGGAGCATCTCTACTACCACCTCCCGCCTCACGGGGACGAGCGACGGGGAGGAGCACCCCCGCTACCACCTCCCACCTGGCGGGCAGCGGGGACGAAGAGGAGCATCTCTACTACCACCTCCCGCCTCACAGGGACGAGCGACGGGGAGGAGCACCCCCGCTACCACCTCCCACCTGGCGGGCAGCGGGGACGAAGAGGAGCACCTCTACTACCACCTCCCGCCTCACGGGGACGAGCGACGGGGAGGAGCACCCCCACTACCACCTCCCACCTGGCGGGCAGCGGGGACGAAGAGGAGCATCTCTACTACCACCTCCCGCCTCATGGGGACGAGCGACGGGGAGGAGCACCCCCGCTACCACCTCCCACCTGGCGGGCAGCGGGGACGAAGAGGAGCACCTCTACTACCACCTCCTGCCTCACAGGGTCGAGCGACGGGGAGGAGCACCCCGCTACCACCTCCCAACTGGCGGGCAGCGGGGACGAAGAGGAGCACCTCTACTACCACCTCCCGCCTCACGGGGACGAGCGACGGGGAGGAGCACCCCCGCTACCACCTCCCACCTGGCGGGCAGCGGGAGCGCGGGGACGAAGAGGAGCATCTCTACTACCACCTCCCGCCTCACGGGGACGAGCGACGGGGAGGAGCATCCCCGCTACCACCTCCCGCCAGGCGGGCAGCGGGAGAGCCGGGGACGGAGGAGCACCCCACTATCACCTCGTGGGGACGGGGAAGAGCACCCTCGCTACCACCTCGCGGGGGCAGTTGAAGCTGAAAGGAAGGCTGATTCGCCTGCGTGGCCAAATATAGAGCCTGGCTGGAAAAATCTTGGCAGCCCGTCAAGCCAATCAGGTTGCTGGATTTGTAAAAAAAATAAATAAAAATAATAATAAAAAAAATAATAATAATAAAAAAAAAAAATTTAATCACAGAACCACGTGCGCTAAGCGGCCATTAGGCGGGGTCGCCATGGGGGCAAATCCGGCCGCCCCAGGCGACCGGATTTGTCGAGCCCGGTGTATGTGGATATCAGTTTAACATGTGTATGCATGGTCATTAATATGATTGATATATTTGTACGGTTATGTGTCCTCTATCAGTAATAGTTATATATTACTTTGTTACAGGGATGGACAAATCACCAGCAAAAATATCCGCCTGGCTCCTGTGCTGTGCGCAGTGACGCAGACCTGACTGGCGATCAAGTCTCAACCGCATAGCTCACTGAGGGGAGCAGGTGGAAGTGTCTGTGTGAGAAGAGTGTGTGCGTCTGTAAGAAGAGTGCGCGCGTCTGTGTGAGAAGAGTGCGCGCGCGTCTGTGTGAGAAGAGCGCGCGCGTCTGTGTGAGAAGAGCGCGCACGTCTGTGTGAGAAGAGCGCGCGCGTCTGTGTGAGAAGAGCGCGCGCGTCTGTGTGAGAGAGTTTTTAAAGCTTCCAGTGACTGAGCTCCAGATCAGACCCAACGCTAACACCACCCAACTCCTGTTACTAGTTTTAAATACCTGGGCATATGGTTTGACTCCCACTTAACATTCGGGATGCACATTGATACCCTAACATCCAAAACCTATGCCAAACTAGGTGTACTTTACAGGAACAAATCCTCCCTAAGGCTGCGCTTATAGTGCTGGCGACGGCAACACGACCGATGTCACCCGTCGCCACCCGCGAAAGTTGTAATTTGTTTTTCTGCGACTGTCGGCAGTGACGTCACTATAGGGGGCAGGCCGTGCAATTTGATTGGTTTACAGAGTCACATGTGGCGACTCTCTAAAAAAATCAAATACATCCGGCTGGCAATTTTTCAGACGCTCCCTCGCACTTACTATAAGAGCTGGCGACGGAGTCAATTGTCGCGGTCACGGGCACTATAAGCGCAGCCTTAGCCTGCTGGTCAGAAAGCGCATCGCACAGCAGATGCTAATGCCAATTATCGACTATGGAGACATAGTATACGGCTCGGCACCCCAAACCCACCTTAGCAAACTTGACACCCTCTACAATACAATATGCCGTTTTGTTCTCCAATGCAATTACAACACACATCACTGCGAAATGCTCAGAGAACTAGATTGGTCATCACTCGAGTCTAGGCGCAAAGTTCACCTTTCCTGTCTTGCCCAAATACTTTCTGGGCAAGCTACCCGCCAATCTGAACAAGCTCCTCACCCCTACCACATGCAGCACTTATCATCTGAGATCTGACTCCAAAAGACTGTTCATGGTCCCAAGGTTCAGCAAAGAATCCGGCCGTTCCTCCTTCTCTTACCGTGCACCCAAAACTGGAACAGTCTCCCGGGGACTCTCACAGCCGCCACCAGTCGTAAGTTCTTTCAAAACTAAAACTCTCACATTTTAATTTGGTCTGTAACTGTTACATACGCCTATAATATATATTACCTCTAACTGTGCATGCAATGTATTGTATATACTGTATACCCTGCTCACTTATGTAACTGTATTTGTAACCATGTATTATTTGTCATATTAACTCTGTGCCCAGGACATGCGTGACAACGAGAGGTAACGCTCAATGTATCACTGCCTGGTAACACATTTTATAAATAAAATTAAAAAGATAAAAGTGTGTGTGTGTCTATGAGAAAGTGTGTGTGTGTGTCTCCATGAGGGAGAGAGTGTCTGTATGAGAGTTGGTGTCAAAGATACACACTGACAGGGTGAGGGGCAAGAGGTGAGGGGCAGGGGGTTAGCTGCCCCCCTAACAAACGCTGGCTCTTAAAACTTCTGCCTGGCTCCAAAGTACTGAATAAGTGTCCCCCCTTATTATTATTATTATTACCCGTGTAATAAGGCTGCGCTTATAGTGCCGGCGACGCGACGCCGCTTCAAAACAAATGCATTGAATCTGCAGCATGCACTTATAGTAGCCGCGACGGAGCGACGTGAATCTCTGTAGTCAGTAGAATTTGATTTTTACAGCGACGGTCTCACCATGTGACAGGCTATAAACCAATCAGAAAGCTCCTGATGCAGGGAGAGGGGGGATGTGTGTGTGTTGGTGTGTGATTGTGTGTGATTGTGTGACTCCCACCCAACCCACAGTGCACCTAACACGGACTGCGGGGGGCTGGTGGCTGGCGGGGGCCCGGTGGCAGGTCACAGCAGTTGCTGCTGGCCCTGCCCTGGTGCAGGCAGGCGCGCGACGGCCTCCCTCTCACGCCAGCAGCTTAGCCCAGCTGACTTCCAGCGCTGCCGAGAGACCCGGCGCCGGGTGCAGCGTTTTTATTTATTTTGTAACTGGCCCGGCCGCAGCCGGGCCCCCTAACCCACGGAGCCAGGGACACCAACACCAGCAGACCCCCCTGTGGACAGCCCTGTGTGGGGGGTTGTGTGTGTGTGTGATTTGTGTGCAGGAGAGGCCTGCCGCTGTTGGCGTCCTTGGCCCGTGGGTCAGGGGGCCCAGCCGCCCGGGCCAGTTAATTTAAAAAAAAAAAAAAAACGCTGCACCCAGTGCCTGGTCTCTGTGATGGCAGCGCCAGGCCCCCACTACTGACCCCCCCCTCACCGCACCCCCCGCAGAACCGCCAGCAGCCGGGCCCCCGCAACCCACAGCACCGCCCCCACACCCTGCAGCCAGCGGCACATCGCCCCCCCCCCCCTGCAGCCACCGGCACACCGCCCCCCTGCAGCCACTGGCCTGACCGGAGATCATCCCCAAGTTAAGTCTGATTTTTATATGTACTGGGGGTGTATTTTATATATGTACTGGGGGTGTATTTTATATATGTATTGGGGGTGTATTTTATATATATGTACTGGGGGTGTATTTTATATATGTATTGGGGATGTATTTTATATATGTACTGGTGGTGTATTTTATATATGTATTGGGGGTGTATTTTATATATGTACTGGGGGTGTATTTTATATATGTACTGGGGGTGTATTTTATATATGTATTGGGGGTGTATTTTATATATGTACTGGGGGTGTATTATATATAGGTATGGGTGGTGTATTTTATATATGTATTGGGGGTGTATTTTATATATGTATTGGGGGTGTATTTTATATATGTATTGGGGGTGTATTTTATACATGTATTGGGGGTGTATTTTATACATGTACTGGGGGTGTATTTTATATATGTATTGGGGGTGTATTTTATATATGTACTGGGGGTGTATTTTATATATGTATTGGGGGCGCATTTTAAATATGTACTGGGGGGTATTTTTTAGATGTATTGGGGGGTTGGGGGGTGTATTTTTATATGTATTGGGGGTTGGGGGTTGTATTTTTATATGTATTGGGGGGGTTGGGGGTGTATTTTTATATGTATTGGGGGGGTTGGGGGTGTATTTTTAGATGTATTGGGGGGTTGGGGGGTGTATTTTTATATGTATTGGGAGGTTGGAGTGTATTTTTAAATGTATTGGGGGATTGGGGGTGTATTTTTATATGTATTGGGGGATTGGGGGTGTATTTTTATATGTATTGGGGGGGTTTGGGTGTATTTTTATATGTATTGGGGGGGTTGGGGGTGTATTTTTATATGTATTGGTGGGTTGGGTGTATATTTATATGTACTGGGGGTTGGGGGTGTATTTTTATATGTATTGGGGGTTGGGGTGTATTTTTATATGTACTGGGGTTGGGGGTGTATTTTTATATGTATTGGGGGTTGGGGGTGTATTTTTATATGTATTGGGGGTTGGGGTGTATTTTTATATGTATTGGGGGTTGGGGGTGTATTTTTATATGTATTGGGGGTTGGGGGTGTATTTTTATATGTATTGGGGGTTGGGGGTGTATTTTTATATGTATTGGGGGGTTGGGGGTGTATTTTTATATGTATTGGGGGTTGGGGGTGTATTTTTATATGTATTGGGGGGTGGGGGTGTATTTTTATATGTATTGGGGGTTGGGGTGTATTTTTATATGTATTGGGGGTGGGGGTGTATTTTTATATGTATTGGGGGTGGGGGTGTATTTTTATATGTGTAGCGGTCATGTAAAATGGCTACAGTCATCTCTCCTGCTGACAGTAAGGCCTGGTAAGTGTGGGCATGCCAGCAGTAATCATGGAGGTTTTCCCTCACACCCTGGTGGGGTGCCCTGTGTATGGATGGGACTGGTCACATGCTCTGACTCCATGGTTAGTGATGTCAGAGGTGTGTCAGCCTCAGAAGTTACATAAGGCACAGCACTGTGTCTAAGAGTTAGTTGAGTTCCTGTTGCTGTGCTGCTGTGTTCAGTAAGAGGCAGATGGAGGTCTGCAACACTGTTGCAGTAGTCTGAATGCAGAGCTGTGAGTCTGGCAGCACAAAGCAGACAGAGACAAACTCCATGGGAGACTGTGTCCAGGGACCTGGCACAGGGCAGTGATTCCTGCGGGAATAGTGAATCCCTCATCTAGGTGACATACCTATCAAAGGGGAGCACGGGCGAGATGGTCGGCTAAATACACCCCATTGTGGAGGGCAGCTATGCCCACCGTGACAATAAAGATGGAGCTGATCAGAGAAACCCCTGTGTGTGAGAGTCCAATGATTACACAGGAGGTTGCACCACCGAGGAGTTCCTCGTCAGGATCATCCCCATGCGGACGCAGGGACCCTGGTGAGGTGGAGGCGCTGCACTGGAACTAGGTGAGACTCAGCACACTACCTCAGCTGCCTGTCTGGACGGGTCCTCCCCACACACCATCATGCGGGAGACTCAGGAGTCCTGTAGCCAACAGGTGCACCACCAGACACTACCACACTGTAATGGGGACCGGTTAGACCACAGGGGCCAATGTGAGATTGGGTGGGTCAGGCCGGGCCAGAAATACCGTTACATTTGGAGGCGAGCTGCTGAGATCAGATCTGTCAACAGGACAGGCTCTAGCTAGGCACACCGGGAAACAGGGAGAGTGTCTGCTGCCACTCTGTGCTGCGTTGGGACGGACCTAGGGGTGGTCAGGGGCTGACAGGGTATTGTCAGTTCGCAGGGACGACCTAGGGGCCTGAAAGGAGTGAGGGGTTTGGAGCCGGGCTATAGCTGACCGAGTCACCTTGAGGCAGTGCTAGTTGGTAGGATGCCAGAAGGGATAGCCTGTTAACATGGTCAGGAGTCCTGGAGAGGGTCTGCGCTAGGCTGACCAAGAGAGGTAGACGCCCCAAGTACTGCATGGCAGAAGCCAGAGTACCTAGCCCATTCCAGACACTTACCATAGGGAGCACAGACTGGGAGGAAGGAGTCACAGCAGACACTGAGAGAGTGAGCCTAGCCTGAGGTAGTGCAACATGAGTCCAGCCTAGATCAGGTACACATGTGGTGGTGCATCTGAAGCTAATCTTTATTGTACTGGTGTGGTGGCTGCCCCGCAGAACGGAGCCCCATGTACAGTAACAGCAGCGAGAAAATGGCGACCGCAAGAATGGAGGATCCGCGCGGTGCGGATAGTCCAAAATGGCGGACGGAGGCTAATAGAGAGAGCGCACATGGTGTGTGTGCGGGTAAAGAGGACATGGAACAATTGATGAGGCGGTACTACAGTCTTCGTCAGAAAGACGGAGAGGAGCTATCTGAGTTCCTCCTGCGGATTGGTGCAGTCTTGTGGGAGATGCGGAGAAGGGATCGTATCACGGCCACCGAAGTGGATATGTACTGTTGTGATCAATTTCTGAGAGGAGCGATGCCTGACCATCCTGTTGTGGTCATGATGAGGTGCTCTTGGATGCGGGGTGACCCCCTTTCCTGGAAGTGGCTAGTGGAGAAGATAGGGAAACACGAAGTTACAGCTGCTGCTAATATGGATAGCAGAGCGACCCAAAATGGCGGTTCCCGCTTCCCTGGGAGACCGCGTGGGCCAGTTGCAGAAAATTCTGCAAATGCTAAAATTGCAGAAAGTTGGCCGGGATTGGCGCCAAAGAGAAAACCACACCCTGCGGGGAGGTATGGCGCGAAAGCTGTAGCCGCGCCCTCAGAGACTGTGACGGACTTAGAGCCAATTAGGGGCCATAACGTGAAAGAGTGTGCCGCCCCTCCTTTAAATTCCACCAGGGGGAGCGAGAGTTTTGAGCAGTCATCAGCCATTTCTGTTCACCAGGAGGAGGAGCCGGGACTCTATATCAATATGAGTACGGCTGAAGTTCAGGCTGTCTTCAGGGAGAAGTTACTTAGTGCCTCCCATGACCAACACCCAGCTGTGGTGATGCCCCAGCCGGCGGACCACACCAGTGAAGCTGGAGATAAGGAATCACCTGCCCCGTTATCTGTGGAACAGGAGAGACCACTGTGCAAAGTGTCTCCCGTAACCAGCACAACAAAGAGCGAGATGGACATTGGGGTATATCCCTACTCATTGCCAGGATGCTCCCTGGTAGTCAAGGCGGGGGCGGACACAGCCATGCTGACGGCTGAAGCCCCGCGTGCGGCCTGCACCGAACCAGTTGATCCCGGAGAATGGGGATCGCTCCTAACGAGCAGAACGGAGCCTGAAGAGAAAGGGGTCTACAACCGCGGTGAGAACCCGGAACCTCACCGTCGGTCCCCTGCGGCAGTGCCACTCCCCGAGTCGGAGTTCGGCTCCTTGAAAGAGGAACAAGCGATCCTAACGACGGTGGTGATGCGCCTACCGGCGGACCACTTCAGCGGTGCTGGAAAAGAACCGGCACTTACCTGTGTCGCGGCGGAGCGGAGTCTCGTGTCGCCGGTGCAGAACCAACCCGAGAGGCGGAGTCCCACGGCCGTGGTGACTTACAGTGCGGAAGGAGGAGAGGATTCCATCCCGAGCCGACGGAGCGGTGAGATACATCCTTACCCTCCCCAGGCGCCGGTGGTGGCAACGGCGGAGGAAGGCCTAGCCCAGGCCCGAGCGGAGCGGAGAGCAGACCCATCACTTCCGGCGGCGGATGTCGTTGTGGAGGAAGAGATCCCGCTTGGGGATCCATCGCAAGATGGCGGAGTATCCGGTTCCGGTGATGACGTCACTTCCGGCGGAGGTAGCGGAACGACCAGAGAGAGAACCACAACGCCTCGGCGATCGGGCAGTGCTTCCCGATCACCTGTGTCAACACAGAGCTGGCAGGCTGCGAGGAGAGCTGAGATGGGTGAGGCCCAACCAGCGGCACGTCCGCACAATGATACGGGACTATCCGAAGGCAGAGAGCGGGTCGGAACCCCGCGGGTGCCCATTCCCTGTCCCTATGCCCAACCCCACGCCCTAGCTAATGCCCCTGTCCCAGTCACCTGTTCCCGGGGATCATCATCCAGTTTGGGGGTGTCGGAAGGATCTTTGGGGGTTGGTGAGAACCGGACTGGGGAAAGACTGAGCAGTTTTGATTCCGGGGAGGGCTCAAGGGAAGGAGGACAATTGGGACAGGTATCTAAGTCCCGGTGGGTGCCGGAAGAGGAGGATATACCTTCTGGTGAGGCCCCGAAACACGAGAGGTGGTCCAGGCCCCGTTCTGCAGGGACTTCCGGGGTATGCTCTTTGGGGAATACAGAGGAGGGGGACTCACTAGAGCGGGGGCCTGGGATATTATCTGACCCCGTGGACACAGACGAGCCCCTGTCATGGGTGTTGCCAGGGAGGGCAGGGAACGCAGAGCTGACTAGGAGCAGCCGGGCCGAGAGGGCTATTATAGCTAAGTACAAAGCGCCCCACAGGTTGGAGTACCTGTATGTCCCTGAACCCCTCATGGAAGGAGAAATTGAGTTTAAAATGGGTTCCACTGGTGAGGATAGGGGATATGGCACTGATGAGGAGGAAGGATCAGGGGAAGAAGATTGGGATCCTGGCGGGTTACATGAGAAGTGTCACCCAGAGGGTTACAGCATTGCTGCTCTAAGCCCAGTGGGCCATGCTGTGCGCAAGCCACCGTAAGAGGGTATGGTAGTACCACTAATGGATACTCCATAAGGGAGTAACCCTGGTTGTTATACATCTATGTTAGGATGTATCTGTTATGTTATGATGAAGAGATGTACTGTAATGTTGTGACTAATTATGTGTGTTCCATTTTACAGTGCTTCCTGGAAAGAGGTATACAAATTTAGGTCCCAGCGAGGCCGGTGGGATTCACCAGGGGGAGAATGTAGCGGTCATGTAAAATGGCTACAGTCATCTCTCCTGCTGACAGTAAGGCCTGGTAAGTGTGGGCATGCCAGCAGTAATCATGGAGGTTTTCCCTCACACCCTGGTGGGGTGCCCTGTGTATGGATGGGACTGGTCACATGCTCTGACTCCATGGTTAGTGATGTCAGAGGTGTGTCAGCCTCAGAAGTTACATAAGGCACAGCACTGTGTCTAAGAGTTAGTTGAGTTCCTATTGCTGTGCTGCTGTGTTCAGTAAGAGGCAGATGGAGGTCTGCAACACTGTTGCAGTAGTCTGAATGCAGAGCTGTGAGTCTGGCAGCACAAAGCAGACAGAGACAAACTCCATGGGAGACTGTGTCCAGGGACCTGGCACAGGGCAGTGATTCCTGCGGGAATAGTGAATCCCTCATCTAGGTGACATACCTATCAAAGGGGAGCACGGGCGAGATGGTCGGCTAAATACACCCCATTGTGGAGGGCAGCTATGCCCACCGTGACAATAAAGATGGAGCTGATCAGAGAAACCCCTGTGTGTGAGAGTCCAATGATTACACAGGAGGTTGCACCACCGAGGAGTTCCTCGTCAGGATCATCCCCATGCGGACGCAGGGACCCTGGTGAGGTGGAGGCGCTGCACTGGAACTAGGTGAGACTCAGCACACTACCTCAGCTGCCTGTCTGGACGGGTCCTCCCCACACACCATCATGCGGGAGACTCAGGAGTCCTGTAGCCAACAGGTGCACCACCAGACACTACCACACTGTAATGGGGACCGGTTAGACCACAGGGGCCAATATGAGATTGGGTGGGTCAGGCCGGGCCAGAAATACCGTTACATATGTATTGGGGGTGGGGGTGTATTTTTATATGTATTGGGGGTTGGGGTGTATTTTTATATGTATTGGGGGGGTGGGGGTGTATTTTTATATGTATTGGGGGTTGGGATGTATTTTTATATGTATTGGGGGGTTGGGGGTGTATTTTTATATGTATTGGGGGGTTGGGGTGTATTTTTATATGTATTGGGGATTGGGGGTGTATTTTTATATGTATTGGGGGTTGGGGGTGTATTTTTATATGTATTGGGGGTTGGGGGTGTATTTTTATATGTGTTGGGGGTGTATTTTTATATGTATTGGGGGGGTTGGGTGTGTATTTTTATATGTATTGGGGGGGTTGGGGTGTATTTTTATATGTATTGGGGGTTGGGGTATATTTTTATATGTATTGGGGGGTTGGGGGTGTATTTTTATATGTATTGGGGGGGTTGGGAGTGTATTTTTATATGTATTGGGGGGTTGGATGTGTATTTTTATATGTATTGGGGGGTGTATTTTTATATGTATTGGGGGTTGGGGGTGTATTTTTATATGTATTGGGGGTTGGGGGGTGTATTTTTATATGTATTGGGGGGGTTAAGTAAAAGTTGCTAAAATGTGTTTTTCCGCGGTAGGTGCGCTATGTGGGCGGGGGGAGGTTCGGGGGGGGTGCGGGGGGTCCTCCGCCTTGCAGTTGTCCTGGGCCCAATGATTTCGTGTGCGTGTGTGCCCCTTATTGTTATTACCCGTGTAACAGAGCCCCTCCCCCTTATTATTATTACCCGGGTAACAGAGCCCCTCCCCCTTATTATTACCCCCGGGTAACAGAGCCCCTCCCCCTTATTATTATTACCCCCCGGGTAACAGAGCCCCTCCCCTTATTATTATTATTACCCCCCGGGTAACAGAGCCCCTACCTGCCTCCGCTGCAGGGAGCTGCTTCGCTCTGTGTGCAGAGCTGATCGGGGAGAGTGGGGCATTCGGGACTACAATTGCCAGAAGCCTCGGTTGGGTCACATGGGCCGTCTCAGCCAATCAGGCGCGAGCAGCCATAATGCCCAGATTGGATTTTCACTCTCCAGACTTTGGCACCCAACGGGTTAAATGTAGATATGGAAGTTGGTGCATTTACCTAAATCTGAAGCTCTTTTCCCTCTTAGGAGTCTCTGTGTATCCAATTATTTTATCTGCCCATTTTATATGTGTCTCCTTTGGGCCAAAATATGGCATTTATACATTTCTTAGCAGAGTTTTTTTTATGCATTTATATAATTTTTTAAGGTTTTTCCACTGTACAGATATCAAGATGAAGCCATAGGAAGATGTTATAAAGGCTGTGTGATGCTCTGTAGGGTATGTATTGTATTGTATGTCTTTATTTATATAGCGCCATTAATGTACACAGCGCTTCACAGCAGTACTACATGTGGTAATCCAATAAATAACAGATAATATAAATAACAGGTCATGGGAATAAGCGCTTCAGACATAAAGTAACATTAAGGAAGAGGAGTCCCTGCCCCGAGGAGCTTACAGTCTAATTGGTAGGTAGGGAGAACGTACAGAGACAGTAGGAGGGAGTTCTGGTAAGTGCGTCTGCAGGGGGCCAAGCATTATGTATCGTGTGTTCAGAATATCCACAGTGCTATTCATATGCTTCTTTAAGCAAGTGTGTCTTAAGGTGGGTCTTAAAGGTGGATAGAGAGGGAGCTAGTCGGGTACTGAGGGGAAGGGCATTCCAGAGGTGTGGGGCAGAAAGTGAGAAAGGTTTAAGGCGGGAGAGGGCTTTAGATACAAAGGGGGTAGAAAGAAGACATCCTTGAGCAGAACTCAAGAGTCTGGATGGTGCATAACGAGAAATTAGGGCTGAGATGTAAGGAGGGGCAGAAGAGTGTAAAGCTGTAAAAGTGAGGAGAAGACTGGAGTGTGAGATGCGGGATTTGATCGGAAGCCAGGAGAGGGATTTCATGAGGGGAAATGCTGAGACAGATTTAGGAAAGAGCAGAGCGATCCTGGCAGCAGCGTTTAGGATAGATTGTAGGGGAGACAGGTGAGAGGTAGGAAGGCCGGACAGCAGGAGGTTGCAGTAATCAAGACGGGAGAGAATGAGGGCCTGAGTCAGAGTTTTAGCAGTCGAGCAACAGAGGAAAGGGCGTATCTTTGTTATGTTACATTTACTACCTCACATGTGTAAGTAATTGATGTAATCAAGATGCTATATATACTGTTATCCTGCTGAAAGTATGTCACTGAGGAAGGCAAAGCCGAAACGCGCCTGATTAAACTTGGACACTGCAGGCCACCGTAGCTAGAAGGAAATAGCTCTATAAGGCCTCGGATATGCTTACCGCTGGTGTGCTGAGGCTCAGGGAAAGCAGGTGCTTGCCCCGTCAGGGGGCGTCACGGCGCTGGTTCGCCCTCATTGGGCGAACCGCTCACGTGACCGGCCTGTCGCGCCGGCAAGCGGGGGAATTTTAAAATTCCCTAAGGAATCGGCCATGTTTGGCGCTTGCTGGCGGAAGCGTGCTGAGGCGCGCTCCCGCTCAGCACTGAGCCCCTACAGCTGCAATTAGAGCGGCTTTAGTAGGGGCTCACCTGCGCTTCCGCGCGCTTGCGGAAGCGTAGGTCTTAGGGGAATTTAAAATTCCCCCACTTGCCAGCGAGACAGGCCGGTCACGTGAGCGGTTCGCCCAATGAGGGCGAACCAGCTCCGTGACGTCACTGGCCCACCCCCGGCCAGTGACGCGCCCACCCCCTGACGGTCTGTCCCCCTTCTGCCCCGATCCATGTCTCGTGTGTGTGTGTGTGTCTGTGTGTGTGTGTGTGTATGCGCCTTTGTGTATGTGTTTGCATGTGTGTGTGTGTGCATTGTGTGTGTGTGTATGCATGTGTGTGTGTGTGTGTGTGTATGCATGCACACACACACGTTCCCCAGTGACACACAGACCACTTCAAAGTGACACACACACACTGACAGCTACCAAGTGACACACACACACAGTGATACCCGCCTCCCAAGCGCTTGCTGTCTCCTCTGTCAGGACAGCAAAAAGCTCCTGGTAGAGCGAGCGGCAGCAAGCGAGAGCGAGCAGCAGCACCTAAGCGCTTACTATGTCCCAGGCCTAAGACCTACGCTTCCGCGCGGAAGCATAGGCGAGCCCCTACTAAAGCCGCTGTAATTGCGGCTGTAGGGGCTCAGTGCTGAACATCCCCAGCAGACGAATGATCCGACACACCTCGCCCCCACGTGACGCGCTCAGCCTCCTACCCTGGGAGCGGGGACCTGAAAGCGGGGGGAGCGGGGAATTGAGAGCGGGGGGAGCAGGGAATTGAGAGCGGGGGGAGCGGGGACCTGAAAGCGGGGGGAGCAGGGAATTGAGAGCAGGGGGAGCGGGGAATTGAGAGCGGGGGGAGCGGGGAATTGAGAGCGGGGGGAGCGGGGAATTGAGAGCGGGGGGAGCGGGGAATTGAGAGCTGGGGGAGCGGGGAATTGAGAGCGGGGGGAGCAGGGAATTGAGAGCGGGGGGAACGGGGAATTGAGAGCGGGGGGAGCGGGGAATTGAGAGCGGGGAATTGAGAGCGGGGGGAGCGGGGAATTGAGAGCGGGGGGAGCGGGGAATTGAGAGCGGGGGGAGCGGGGAATTGAGAGCGGGGGGAGCGGGGAATTGAGAGCGGCGGGGGCAGTGTAAAAAAACAAAAGCATAATTGTGTGTATGTATATGTGTGTGTGTGTATATGTGTGTGTATGTATATGTGTGTGTGTGTGTGTGTGTGTATATGTATATGTGTGTGTGTATATGTGTGTGTGCGTGTGCGTGTGTGTACTGACGTTCGCGCCGCTGCAGCCGGAGATCACAGTTTTGAAAGACTCCAGCTACAGCGGCGACGCCGCGCTTCGCAGCCAATGGTAGTTACAACAATGAACACTACCATTGGCCGCCAGGGGTCAGTGACAAAAGCGCGCTGGTCGCTAACCACAGCTAATTATAAGTGTCGCGCGCGCGGCGGAGCAAGCGCACCCACTATATATAACGTAGATATAACGGGCCTAAGAAATCTATAGAAACCCTTAGATCCTTTCTCCAACCAATTGTCGTCTTTCTTTTCTTTGGGGAAACTTGGTGTGACGGATTAAACCGGGCTCCCTTAGTAAAAGAAGGCTAAGGCCAGTCTGCTGTCTCCTTGCCATGCCAGGTCCCTTCATTTTAATGCAGAATATCAGGGGAAGGTATATTGCTGGGTTACAGCTGTATGATCTACTGATTCCCTCCCCCCTCTAGCAGACAGAGACCCCCCCTGTGGTTCCTCTATTGTGTGTCCCAGGCAGCCATTTGCTGCATGACCCCTGCTGAGATCAGCTCCTTACATTGCAGACTGAGCGTCCCCATCTGTAACCCCTTCTGTGCTGGATCCCCTCTTATTTTCACATTTCAGTTAGGCGGGGGCCAGCCCTGTGATTGGCTGAGGATTAAAACATCTCTGATTGGTGCAAACCCCCCATAGGGAATGATGGGCAAGGAAATGTTTAAACCCCCGCCTGGCCTTTCCAGACTGGGACTCACTGGGGAAAGACATTCAGATGCTGGGACCTCTCTTTGGAACATATTGCTCTGTGCAGTTACCCCACTGCCCTGCACCCTCCCAAAGACTTTATTCCCGCACCCCCGGGTGGGACTGACTACTTGTAAGTTTCAAAGAAGACTCTCTCATTTCTCTGCCCTCCCGGTGTACTTACTGCTGCTGACGGTACGTTATATTTTGTGTACTGTACCCTCTAGGTTAAACTCTTGTTTGATCGCTCTATTGTCGTGACAGAGTGTTAGCCCACATGGTTTTGTGTAACTTGTGACCTACTGTATGTTGTGATATTGCTCAGAAGTTGCCCCGTAGTGAGCTCAGCTAGGGTTGTTACTGTGTGTGCCTTGTGACCCAGTAACGTGCTGTGTGCTCGCTGGGAGTTCTGGAATTCTCTAGGTTAAGTGGAAATTCCGGTACCCCCAGAGACCCCCAGGGTAATGGAGGTTGGGTGGGATCCTTGTGATCTGGGTGCAGGGATTGTGTAATGGTTTTACGTGTTCTGGGAACCCTGAGACCCTCTGCACTCACGGGGGTCCCTCTGTCCCCAGAAATCACACAGGTATCAGGGTAAGGTTGTGTAATCTGGGACCCCGGCATAGGAGCGTGGCCCTTGGGGTGGGGCCCCTAGTCGTTCTGGGTGGTAACTACCCTCCTAGAAAAGCAAGAATAGGATTCCCATGGTGTACTCTGGGTCAGTGTTCCCAGGATTGTGGGTGGGGTATCCTGGGTATAGGAGCATGGCATATCCCCCCTCTGTATACAGAGTACTGTATATCCCTCCCTCTGTATACAGACACAGAGTACTGTATATCCCACCCTCTGTATACAGAGGGAGGGATATACAGTACTGTGTCTCTGTATACATAGGGAGGGATATACTGGAGCGTAGTGTGTGTTGGTGCAGAGTGTTGTGTGTGTGTGTGTGTGTGTGTGTGTGTGTGTGTGTGTGTGTTTTTGGCAGAACATGTTCTGTGATTTAAATGACCAATCACGTGACACGGCCGTTGTAACTAAACCAAAAAAATTCTCGGTCTCTTCCCCAGCTGCACGCTTTGTATTACGTCACGCCGCGATCACTTCCATTTGATGTAAGCTATTTGTTTTGCCGCCGCACACGCGACAATGTGCACGTTTTTGGGTACAACCGTGGCCTAAATCATCCAGCTTTTTGAGCACTTCCCGTACGATTTGACAGGTTTGCTAATCAGAGAGCTCCGATGACCTGCCAAACTCGTACGGGAAGAGTGTCTCCCCGAGCGGCAGCGCTGCGGCTCAAACACACCGAGCGGGAGCTGAAAACCAGCTTCATCTCGCACTTTGTATACAATCGCCCTATTCTAGTAGCTCCGATGGGAACATAGAGACTCTCACCTAGCGAGCTCCTCGCAAGTTTCATCGCGCCACCGCAAGGGTGGCAACAGGGCCGCTGACAGGGGGGGGGGCAAATGGTACAAGTGTCCTGGGCCCAGAGGCTGGGGGGGCCCGGCGGTGGCGCTGCAAATTGGCCCCGACCTCTGGCCAGGCCCGGCTGCTGGTCGCTGTCCATCAGATGTAGGCCTTCCTGTCCCAGGCCGAGCTTCCAGTCTCTGGTGTCAGCGCTCCGGAAGTAAGCTGGGCCTCCGCTACCGGTGCGTGCTGACTGGAAGCTCGGCGTGGGACACAGTGAGGAGGCCTGCAGCTTATGGAGAGCCGGGGCCCGGCCGCAACCGTCAGCTGGACCTGGCCAGAGGTCTGCCCCAACTTGCAGCGCCGGCCGCCGGACCCCGCTGCCACCGGGTCCGATCATCCCCAAGATAAGATATATACACACACACACACACACACACACACACACACACACACACACACACACACACACACACACACACCCAGTGTACATCTCGCTCAATAGGCAAACGGCAGCTCACGCATGCGCCTGTCAGCACGTCCTTAACAGCAATACTGTCTTCCAACCTGTACCAAAGCTGTGCACAAGCGGGGAGACTATAGAGCCGAGGTGGGCAACCCTGTAGCCAATAGCCACAAGTGGCTAATTGGCCATCAAAGTGTGGCTAATTGGAGTTTGCCAAAAAAAGCTTAAAAATAATGTGATATATATCTGATAAACTAGCTGCTATTACAAGGGACGGTGCACCAGCAATGATTGGAAAAAAATCAGGATTTGTTTCTCGAATTGTTGAATGTCAATTTGGAGGCAGTCCAATGTTTCTGCAACTTCGCTTTAACTTGTCTTGCATTTTCAATTTGAAGAATTGTCATCATTTGCGTCTCAAGCTACTGTAACTGAGTAGTCAAAGTGTACATGTTTTGTTCGTTTAAGTAGCCTTATTTCTCAAATTTTACATGGTGTGGCTATTTTCACTTCTCATTCGCCACACCTGTGGCTACATTGAAAAATAGGTTGCCCACCTAGGCTATAGAGCCTGTTACACTTGTGTTATTTACATCAGTTATGCACGTATATGAAGATTGCAGTACAGTACATGCATCGATAAGTGGGGAAAAGTTAGTGCTTCACTTTAAGTACATTTTCACTTTACATACATGCTCCGGTCCCATTGTGTACATTAATGCGGTGTAATATATATATATATATATATATATATATTATATATATACATACATTCATACAAATGTAAATACAACTGTATGCTCATCTGCATGTCTTAGGCAGGTCTGCAACCCCGCCTTTCACCATTATCACCCAGCACACAGCACTTCCACTGCAGAAAGGGATTCTGGGAAATGACATGCAAATGAGCACACAGTCCAACTTTTTGCTTCAAAAAACATTTTTAACATGGTTCCCTATAGGCTTAAGCTTGCTGCATGGTCACAGCTTTGAGCACAGCCAGGGTTAAGGTGCATACCCAGAAAACCCACCCACAGACAGCTGTTTCGACCTTAATGGGTCTCATCACTGTGTATATGTATGTATGTATGTGCACACATGCACAAAAGCGCAAGCTCCATAGCACGTAACTGAGAAAAAAATAAGGTACATTTATTTAAAAAATCAGCAACCCATAAGAATGTGCACTTACAGGATTTTAAACAGAACCATGCGTGGGAGAGAAATCTCTATTGTGGAACTCCTATCCCAAATTGGTAGCAAGATAAAAAAGGCACCCAATGCCTGCACGTCCTTTGCTCCCTCTCATACAATGGTTGCTAGCACACATTGGTTGCTAGCACACTCTCACACAAGCAAATCCTCAAGCCAATGCATACTGTTTTAAACACAGCTTTTAGACAGGCTGGGATGAGATGCAAAGCCAGTAAACCCACTCACAGACATGTTTGAACCTGTACACAAGAATTTGCTTGTGTAATACGAGCTTGAGACAAAAGGTGACATTGTGTGCTCATTTGCATGTCATTTCCCAGAATCCCTTGCTGCAGTGGAAACGCTGTGGGCTGGGCGATAATGGGTTAAGACAGGGTTGCAGACCTGTCTAAGGCATGCAAATGAACATACAGTAATATTTACAGTTGATGTATATATATATATATATATATATATATATATAACAAAGAAAAAAGCTGCGCCTCTAAAGAACATATACAATGAATATATATATATATATGCTATAACAATATGATGTAAATATGGATGAATATCTTAATTATATAAGCAATATATACACATATATGATATTGTGGACCTATATTAGTATCAGGCCCACAAAAACATGAACAATAGTATATATAAAAGAGCAAAAAAAAGGATAAACCAGTCCTCAAATAGTCCAATGAATGGTATAGGTGCTGGTATGCAGGGTCTCCGGCAGCTCTCAATATGGACCAACCACGTCCACAAGATATCTAAAAAGGAAAAAAGAGGAGAGAGCGCACGCCCATAGCGTATAAAAGTATTTAATGAGGGGGAGGGGGGAGAGAGGGGGGTAAAAAACGCACTTACAAAAATGCAATAAAATCAAGCATATGTGATATACATAATCACCACCATCCGGTTTTTCTCTATAGACTCTTGGGGCAGTCCCAGGCTCCGTTGGTAAGGGAGCAACGTCACAGCAGATTCCCAGGGCTGGTAACACCATCCGGTCAAACTGCAGACTTTTGGGGCCGTCCCAGGCTCCGTTGGCAGTGGAGCAGAGTCCCAGCAAATTCACAAGGCAGGTATGCTGTACAATAGTCCAAGAAAGAGGTCCCGTAGTAGTGGTGCCTATAGCACTCGCGCCTGGATCAATACGCTCCAGCGCTTCGTGTAGACTCCAATGTCTGTGCGTCTGACGTCACGACGCTCCCTGACGCGTTTCGTCAGTCACGGCTAACTTTCTCAAAGGGATCCCTTTGCTATAGGCACCACTACTACGGGACCTCTTTCTTGGACTATTATACAGCACACCTGCCTTGTGAATTTGCTGGGACTCTGCTCCACTGCCAACGGAGCCTGGGACGGCCCCAAAAGTCTGCAGTCTAACCGGATGGTGTTACCAGCCCTGGGAATCTGCTGTGACGTTGCTCCCTTACCAACGGAGCCTGGGACTGCCCCAAGAGTCTACAGATAAACCGGATGGTAGTGATTATATATATCACATATGCTTGATTTTATTGCATTTTTGTAAGTGCGTTTTTTACCCCCCTCTCTCCCCCCTCCCCCTCATTAAATACTTTTATACGCTATGGGCGTGCGCTATCTCCTCTTTTTTCCTTTTTATATATATATATATTCACCATAACTTAACTAAGTATGGTAAAGTACACGGTGGACAGACAGAACCCCTATTAGTAGCACTCTGATCCAGTATGAAGTGGTGATAGTATTAAAATGACTTTATTAAATGACAATATCGTTAAAATATTGGGGTTTAAAACAATGATTAAATGATACCAAGTGATTCTTACTCTATGAATATGTAAATCCAGATGATTAATGTCCAGTGTTAGGAAAGTTCACTGGCCCTAGTGGTCCTCTATAGAGTGGGTTAACTAGGGTTCTTTTGTGGAAGTAACGGTCAATTAGAGCCACAAATGTAGTGCCCCTGTAATTTAATACTAGTAGGTGCACTAGTGAATGAGACCTGTACTATGCTGTTTTTGTACTGCAGCTAATAGTACATTATAGATACGGTGGAACAGATCTAGGTCTTAGTGCACCTAGTGTTGTGTTCCTAGCACCAACTTATGTAGATGTAGTATATAAGTACAGCTATGAGGTGCTTGACACATATATATTCCAAGTGTATAATGGTGTTACTGGAATGAACACTAGTATTACTGATTGTATTGCAGGTGAATGTGGTGGCACTGCTGTAACTACTGTATAGGCTTATACCGAGTTAGCAGCTGAGTACTGCTCCTTATAGGGTTCATATACCGGTCAACTGAAAGACCTTCCCCTAGTTAGATCAGTGCTCCTCATTAGTGGTGATGATCTGGCAATCCAGGGGTTAATTGCTGGATTGGTTGCCGTTTGCTCAGTGTGTAACCCCCTGTGAGTTAAATACTGTAGTGGGGGATTAGCATTCAGGCTTCCTAAATTGGAGTAATATTATGCTGCCAGAATTACTGTGTGCCGTTACTATTTGGTGACTTGTAAGATCATTGGATCTTACAATAGTCCATTACTGTGCACGGGCTGAGACACGCTGACTCTTGAATCTGGCTGAGTCAGTGTACATGAACTCCGGCTCCGCGCGTGCACGTGGTCACGTGTTTGCCACCGACGCGCGCGTTTCGCGAGTGCTTTTTCAAGGCTAAGGTAATCAGAAGGTTTCCTATGTCTTAGAAGGGTATTTATAGTGCTTGGATTAACCTGTAGTGACCCCATTGGATATTAGCGCATGCGCACTGTGTGGCTGGTAATTGACTGGGATTTAAACCAGCGATCGATATCCTTGGATGTGAAAGACTATGTGGAGCTGTGACATGCTGCTGTGATTATATATATGGCAGTTTGCTTAAGCATTTGTTAACTTTATGTCATCTAGAGTTAACTACTATTGACTATCACTGTTGTGACACCAGTGTTGTGTAAATAAATAAATAATTAATTAAATATGCTGATGTTTGTCTATGACTGTTTAATTCCTTGTATTGTTACAGTTTCTTGTATGTTGTATGTGTGTATTGAATGGCAAGATATGAGACATATAAGGCTGTATCCAAATGCGTGTTAGGAACGAATGCAATATTACAGTATGGAATTAATTTATCTTTTGCATTCATTACAATCTCTAGCATTCAGAAGTTCTGGGGAGCTTAAATATAGGGACTGTAAACAAATCCTTCATTGAGGCCTTTTGGTGTGAGAGCTTTAAGGGTATAGATCCATCGTGCTTCCTTCTGTAGGAGCACAATGTCTATATCACCTTTTCTCTGACCCAAGGAGAATTGGTCTATTCCTGTAAAAAGGATAGACTTGATGTTTCCTTCTTGACAAGAGTTAACATGCCTCGCCAGGGGGGTGTCAACATTGTTACGTATAGTGCCAATGTGTTCCAAAACTCGCTGTTTGAATTGGCGTTTAGTTTTGCCAATGTAGATCTTCCCACACTTGCAGAGGCCTTGATAGATAACGCCAAAACTTTGGCAGGTAATAAATTTCCTGATCTGATATGTATGAGAATTATTCCAATTTTGGAATGTTTTGCTAGTAGTGATGTTTTGGCATGCTTTACAGTGATGGCATGAATAGCTACCAAACGGTTTAGGTGGTAGCCATGATTTTGTGGGGGTTTCCGTGTAGTGGCTGTGGACTAGGATGTCTTTAAGATTTTTAGCTCTCCTGCTCACCATTGATGGATGGGCAGGAATGACTTCCTTGATGTCCTCGTCTGCCTCCAGGATATGCCAATGTTTACGAAAAACTTCCCTGGCTAGATTCCACTGTTTGTTGTAAGTGCCGATAAAACGTATCACTTTTGTCTCATTGGTTGGTATTTTATCAGTTCGAAGGTTGGAGCGTGGAGCGTATTTGGCTCTCTTGTATGCTGTTTTTATGCTCTTATTACTGTATCCTCTTGTTTTGAAGCGTTGTGCCATTGTTTTGGCCTGTGTTTCAAATTCTGCAGTCGTGCTGCAGTTTCTCCTGAGTCGTAGGAATTGGCCTACTGGTATTCCCCTAATTAGGGTATTAGGGTGGTGGCTCGTGGCCTCTAGAAGGTTGTTTGTAGCTGTTGGTTTGCGATAGACAGTTGTTTCTATCAGATTATCTTTCCCTCTTGTTAGTCGTAGATCCAGGAAGCAGATGGATTCATGATCGTACTCTAGAGTGAGGTGTAGGTTGAGTTCATTCTGATTAAGGATATTGATGAATTCTTTTAACAGTGTAGGTGTACCTTGCCATAACATAAACACGTCATCTGTGAAGCGCGTCCAAAGTACGACGTGTGACGTGTAATGTTCCATTTCCTCAGTGAAGACGTATTTGGCCTCCCACCATCCTAAGTAGAGATTCGCATAGGATGGTGCACATTTCGTGCCCATGGCGGTCCCCTGTATTTGATGGTAGATTTTAGTATTAAACAGGAAATAATTCCTTGTAAGTACAAACCTCAGTAGTTCTATCATGAATTCAGAATGGGTGGAAAAATGTCTACCTCTTGTTTGCAAGTAGTGGTTAGTGGCTTCTAGGCCTATATGATGTAGTATGCTGGTGTAAAGGCCTTCTACATCTAAGCTGACTAGAATGGTGTCAGATGTAATTACTATCCCTTCAAGTCTCTGGAGGACATCCTTTGTGTCCTTCAAATAAGATGGCAATGATGCCGCAAAGGGTCTCAGAACCTGATCTATGTAGCTGCTGGCATTCTCGGTGACATTTCCCATTCCGGATACTATCGGGCGGCCCGGTGGAGGTATTTTGCGTTTATGTATTTTGGGTACACTGTAGAAGGTGGCTATTCTTGGGTTTATGTTAATTATAAAGTCATACTCTCTTTGCGTAATGGCTTTATTTCGGAGTCCTTTGTCTAGAATGGTGTGAAGTTCTGTCAGATAATCTGAGGTGGGGTCCCTCCTGAGGACTTCATAACAGGTTGTGTCTGACAAGAGTCTCAGATTTTCGGCTTTATAATCTGAAGTATTTAATATGACTAGGTTCCCACCTTTGTCTGCTGGTTTTATTGTTATAGACGTATTAGTGGTTAGTTCTTTTAGAGCTGTTTTTTCAGAGTTGCTCAGATTGTCAGTCATCCTGAACTTGGGTAGATTTTCAAGATCTCTGGTGACGAGATCACAAAATACGTCTATGTTGGCAAATCTGTCCCCAAACGGTAGGAACCTGGACTTGGGTCTTAATTGGGTGAACGGCCCCTCTCCTGGGTTCCTATTTGACTCCTCTAGAAGGGAGTTAAGGTCATTAATTGCTTCGCTCTCTTGGAGGTTGGGGGGAGGGATGTCTAAGGACTGGCTTATTCTCTGTTCTCGTAGGCGATGGAATTTATGTAATTTAAGTTTCCTACTGAATAGATTTGTATCCTTCACCCATTCGAATGTATCTATATTGGATGAAGGTGAGAATGACAACCCTTTGCTAAGTAGACTTATGTGGTCCTTAGAGTTCAAAATTTGAGAGGTTCACTATGATGGACTTGTTCAATTCTGTAGGGGTAGTTAATACCTGTAGTGTTTCCCTCTCTTCTTGCCCTGTGTCTGTGGGTTGTTGCTCCGCAAAACCCTTCCCTTTTCCTCTTCTAGTCTTCCTCGGCCTCTTGTTCCTGTTAAGACCTCTCTCTGTTGGTCTAAAAAATGTGGAACCAGGGATGTAAGGAGTGAGCCTGAAGTACCTTCACAACTGTTTAATCTTGTCTCCTCTGTGTCAGATGTTTCCCACTCTGTAGAGGATTCTTGTATATCTGCTGGTCTAGTTCTGTACTTGTTCTTTTGAGCAAATTTGTATCTGAATATTTTACCGTCTTTAAAATCCTTCTTATCTCTCTCGTATTTCCCACGCTTTCTCTCTATCATTTCTGCTGTGAATTTTGATATGTTAAGTTCTAGCTTCTTCTCCAGTTCATCGAATTTTGGATCTTCTTTCCACTTATCTGCCTCTTTCAGTTTGGTCTCCAACTCTGAGCTAAATGCTTCTAGCCTTTCTTTCTGGTGTTCTATTAGCAGCTGCATGTTCATGATGGAACATTGTTTGAGTATCAATTCCCATGAGCGATGGAATTCTGGGTCAGTTATGTAGTGGGCCGGTGCTACATTAGCTCTGAGGCCCCTTGGTATGGTTTCCGCTTTGAGATAGTTTTCAAAGCTGCTATCTTCCCACCAGGTTTTGAGGCGAAGTTTAAGTGTTCTGTCTAGTTCATTGACGTAGTTGGAGATATTGGGTGTAGAAGTGGTTTCTAAAGGTACATTTTCTGCGGAAAACAGTCTATCTGACTCGATTTGCCATTCTTGGTAGTTTGGTAAGGTAGAAAGGAAACCAGACATAATATGTTGGATTGGCGAGCTGGGGGCACGAATGGGGTAAGCTAGACCCCTATGTCAACAGTATACACGTATGGTTTACCCCCGCTACAGCTTAACTATGGAGCATGAGAAGTGGTGCTGTAAGGGGCATATAACTTAGTACACGGTGGACAGACAGAACCCCTATTAGTAGCACTCTGATCCAGTATGAAGTGGTGATAGTATTAAAATGACTTTATTAAATGACAATATCGTTAAAATATTGGGGTTTAAAACAATGATTAAATGATACCAAGTGATTCTTACTCTATGAATATGTAAATCCAGATGATTAATGTCCAGTGTTAGGAAAGTTCACTGGCCCTAGTGGTCCTCTATAGAGTGGGTTAACTAGGGTTCTTTTGTGGAAGTAACGGTCAATTAGAGCCACAAATGTAGTGCCCCTGTAATTTAATACTAGTAGGTGCACTAGTGAATGAGACCTGTACTATGCTGTTTTTGTACTGCAGCTAATAGTACATTATAGATACGGTGGAACAGATCTAGGTCTTAGTGCACCTAGTGTTGTGTTCCTAGCACCAACTTATGTAGATGTAGTATATAAGTACAGCTATGAGGTGCTTGACACATATATATTCCAAGTGTATAATGGTGTTACTGGAATGAACCATAACTTAACTAAGTATGGTAAAACCCGTCCTGATTGCATAGCCAGTGTAACTAACCCCACACTGATGAGACCCATTAGGCCCGGGCCATAGAGCACTCAGGCGTGCTGAGCCGCACTGAACAGATGCAGAACGCCCCTGCATCTGTTATCAGCGCGGCTATAGTTTCTCCCTGCTGATGCGCGCTGAGTAGGAGAAACTCTTCCCCGAGTGCCAAACTGATATTTGGTGCTCGGGGAAGCGGAGGAGCGGTCACGTGACCGCTCCCATCCAATGGGGCAGCAGCCGGTTCCCTACAGTGCCGTCATTGCCAGACAGAAGGTGTTGTGTGTGTTGTGTGTGTTGTGTGTGTGTGTGTGTGTGTGTGTGTGTGTAGGAGGGGGGGGGAGAGGGTGATGCCCCGATCGCTGTCCCCCTTCTGCTCCGGTCCCTGCCCCCCTCCTGCCCCGATCGCTGTCTCCCTTCTGCTCCGGTCCCTGCCCCCCTCCTGCCCCGATCGCTGTCTCCCTTCTGCTCCGGTCCCTGCCCCCCTCCTGCCCCGATCGCTGTCTCCCTTCTGCTCCGGTCCCTGCCCCCCCTTCTGCCCCGATCGCTGTCTCCCTTCTGCTCCGGTCCCTGCCCCCCCTTCTGCTCCGGTCCCTGCCCCCCTTCTGCTCCGGTCCCTGTCTCCTGTGTGTGTGTTGTGTGTGTGTCTGTGTGTGCATTGTGTGTGTGTGTGTGTGTGTGCATTGTGTGTGTGTGTGTGTTTGCATTGTGTGTGTGTATGTGTATGCATATGTGTGTGTATGTGTATGCATGTGTGTGTGTCTGTGTGTGCATATGTGTGTATGCATGTGTGTGTGTGTGTGCATTGTGTGCCTTGTGTGTGTGTGTATGTTTGCATTGTGTGCATTGTGTGTGTGTGTATGCATGTGTCTGTGTGTGCATTGTGTGCCTTGTGTGTGTATGTGTGTGTATGTGTGCATGTGTGTCTGTGTGTGCATATGTGTGTGTGCATTGTGTGCCTTCTGTGTGTGTGTGTTTGCATTGTGTGCATTGTATGTGTATGCATGTGTATGCATGTGTGTGTATGTGTGCATGTGTGTGTGCATGTGTGTGTGCATTGTGTGCAATTGTGTGTGCATTGTGTGTGTGTGTGTGTGTGTGTGTGTGTGTGTGTGTGTGTGTGTGTGTGTGTGTGTGTGTGTGTGTGTGTGTGTGTGTGTGTGTGTGTGTGTGTGTGTGTGTGTGTGTGTGTGTGTGTTGTGGCAGGGTCATTGACTCCGTGTATGTGAATAGGAGATGGCAGTATGCATGCTATCCAGTAAACGAGGGGTTAACTCAGCTTGTCAAGCAGACCACAGGTGATTTGAATAAAGCTCCTTTACCTGCTTTAAAAACAGGAAGAGGAAATGCCTCTGGGGCGGCAGTCTCTCTCTCTGAGGCATAGAGAGAAGACAGAGAAGTGTTAAGACAGCCACAAGCTGCCCAAAGCGATCCTGTCCCAAGAGGAAGAATAAAGCTCCCAGGTAAGGAGCCAACTGCGTTTACTGTACTTTATGGGCTGGAATAGGTTAGCTAGCCAGCCAGATAGTTAGCCTGCACTTTTGTTTAGCTAGTACCCCGACCGGGGTTAGGTTTGGTTTCATTTCAATTTTAAAGGGACAGTGTACCCATTGTTTGTTACCGTTTTTGGACAAATTGTATTGTATTGTATGTCTTTATTTATATAGCGCCATTAATGTACATAGCGCTTCACAGCAGTAATACATGTGGTAATCCAATAAATAACAGATACCGTATTTCCTCGATTCTAAGACGCACTTTTTTTCCCTTTTTCACGTGTCTGAAATAGGGACTGCGTCCTAGAATCGATGTACTCAAAAAAACACACAAAAAAAACAGCCAGGGGCGCTGCAGAAGCCACAGCAGCTTTCAGCGTTTGCCCTGCGTTTCTGCCACCCCCGCCCCCCACACAGAGGAGCAGTGTGTCCCGTTGCATGCCCCGCGACTCTGCCACCAAACCCCCCCCCCTCCCTCCAAGTGCTGGTCCCCAAAGGAGCAGTGTATGTTCGGCTGCATGTCCAGCGCTCCCCCCCTTGCTGGAATTACCGCCCCCACACAGGAGAGATTGATTCAGCAGTGTGTGGCTGCATGCCCAAAAGCCCTCTGTCTGCCTCTGCTACTCACAAGCCCCCCCCCCCTGCTCCAAGTGCTGGTCCCCAAAGGAGCAATGTATGTTCGGCTGCATGCACCACAAGCCCCCTCCTCCCCCGCTCTGCTTGTTGGAAGTGCGTCCCACACAGGAGAGATTCATTCGGCAGTGTGTGGCTGCTGCATGCCCACGTTCCCTCTGTCTGCCTCTGCTACTCACCGCTGTGCTGCCGGCACCACAAGCCACCCCCACCCGTGTCTGTCTCTGTCTCTGTGTGTTTTTCTCTCTCAGTGTATGTGTGTGTCACTATGTGTGTGTATGTGTCTCTCTGTGTGTGTATGTATCTGTCTGTGTGTGTGTGTGTGTATGTGTGACCTTTCATTCTCTCCCCTTCCCTCCAATCTCTCTCCCACTTCTCTCCTTTCTCTCCCCTCCCCCTTCTCTCCCCCATTCCCCCACTCCCCTCTCTCCCTCCCTCCCCCTTCTCTCTCTCCTTTCCTCTTTCCCCCCTCTCTCTCCTCTTTCCCCTCTTTCCCCTCTCTCTCTCTCCTTTCTGCCCCCCCTCTCTCTCCTCTCTCCCCCCCTCTCTCTCCTCTCTCTCTCCTCTCCCCCCCTCTCTCTCCTCTCCCCCTCTCTCTCCCCCCTCTCTCTTCCCCCCTGTCCCTCTCTCCCCCCCTCTCTTCTCTCTCCTCTCCCCCCTCTCTCTCTCCCCTCTCTCCCCTCTCTCTCCTCTCTCTCCCCCCTCTCTCTCCCTCTCTCTCCCCCTCTCATCTCTTCCCCCTCTCTCTCTCTTTCCCCCCCCTCTCTCTTTCTCTCCCCCCTCTCTCTCTCTTCCCCCCCCCTCTCTGCTCTTCCCCCTCTCTCTCTCATCCCCCTTCGTCTCTCTCTTCCTCTCTTCCCCCCTGTCCCTCTCTCTTCACCCCCCTTCCTCTCTCTTCACCCCCCCTCTCTCTTCCCCCTCCTCCCCCCCTCTCTCTCTCCCCCCCTCTCTCTCTTCCCCGTCCTCTCTCTCTTTCCCTCCTCTCTCTCTTCTTCCCACTCTCTCTCTCTTCCCCCCAACTCTCCATCCCCCCTCTCTCTCTCTCTTCCCCCCTCGCTCGCTTCTCTTCTCCCCCTCTGTCTCTCTTTCTCTCTTCCTCTCTTCCCACTCGGTCCCTCTCTCTCCCCCCCTCTCTCTCTTCACCCCCCTCTCTCTCTTCACCCCCCTCTCTCTCGCTTCCCCCCCTCTCTCTCTCCCCCCCCTCTCTCTCTTCCCCCCTCTCTCTCTTCCCCCTCTCTCTCTTCCCCCCTCTCTCTCTTCCCCCCCTCTCTCTCTTCCCCCTCTCTCTCTTCCCCCTCTCTCTCCTTCCCCCTCTCTCTCTCTTCCCAGTCTCTCTCTCTCTTCCCCCCAACTCTCCCTCCCACCCCCCTCTCTCTCTCTCTCTTCCCCCTCTCTTTCCTCTCTCTTCCTCCCAACTCTCCCTCTCTCTCTCTCCCCCCTCCCCCTCTCTCTCTTCCCCCCCCTCTCTCTATCTCTCCCCCCCCTCTCTCTCTCCCCCCCTCTTTCTCTCTCTTCCCCCTCTCTTTCTCTTTCCCTCTCTGTTCCCTCTCTCTCTCTTCCCCCACTCTCCCTCTCTCTCTCTTCCCCCCCCCCCCCTCTCTCCCTCTCTCTCTCCCCGAAAAAAAATTCTGCACATTTAATATAGTGGGGTTTTTTTCCTCAATTTTTTTTATTAAATCAAGGGTGCGTCTTAGAATCGATGGCGTCTTAGAATCGAGGAAATAGGGTAATATAAATAACAGATCATGGGAATAAGTGCTTTAGACATTAAGGAAGAGGAGTCCCTGCTCCGAGGAGCTTACAGTCTAATTGGTAGGTAGGGAGAACGTACAGAGGACAGTAGGAGGGAGTTCTGGTAAGTGCATCTGCAGGGGGCCAAGCTTTATGTGCCATGTGTTCAGAATAGCCACAGTCCTATTCATATGCTTCTTTAAGCAAGTGTGTCTTAAGGTGGGTCTTAAAGGTGGATAGAGAGGGTGCTAGTCGGGTACTGAGGGGAAGGCATTCCAGAGGTGAGGGGCAGTCAATGAAAAAGGTTTAAGGCGGGAGAGGGCTTTAGATACAAAGGGGGTAGAAAGAAGACATCCTTGAGAAGAACGCAATAGTCTGGATGGTGCATAACGAGAAATTAGGGCTGAGATGTAAGGAGGGGCAGAAGAGTGTAAAGCTTTAAAAGTGAGGAGAAGGATGGAGTGTGAGATGCGGGATTTGATCGGAAGCCAGGAGAGGATTTCATGAGCGGAGATGCTGAGACAGATCTAGAAAGAGTAGAGTGATTCTGGCAGCAGCGTTAAGGATAGATTGTAGGGGAGACAGGTGAGAGGCAGGAAGGCCGGACAGCAGGAGGTTACAGTAATCAAGACGTGAGAGAATGAGGGCCTGAGTCAGAGTTTTAGCAGTCGAGCAACAGAGGAAAGGGCGTATCTTTGTTATATTGCGGAGGAAAAAGCAACAGGTTTTAGAAATGTTTTGAATGTGAGGGGCAAATGTGAGAGAGGAGTCGAGTGTGACCCAAGGCAGCGTGCTTGGCTACTGGGTGAATGATCGTAGTTCCAACAGTAATGTGGAAGGAGGTAGTAGGGCCAGGTTTGGGAGGAAGTATGAGGAGCTCTGTTTTAGCCATGTTGAGTTTAAGGCGGCGGAGGCCATCCAGGATGATATAGCAGAGAGACATTCAGAAACTTTGGTTTGTACAGTAGGTGTAAGGTCGGGTGTTGAGAAATATATTTGTGTGTCGTCAGCATAGAGGTGATAATTAAACCCAAAAGATGTTATTAGGTCACCTAGAGAGAGTGTATACAGAGAAAAGAGAGAGGTCCCAGGACAGAGCCCTGGGGTACCCCCACAGAGAGATCAATAGAGGAGGAGGAGGTATTAGCAGAAGAGACACTGAAAGTACGATGGGAGAGGTAAGATGAGATCCAGGATAGAGCTTTGTTCCGAATGCCAAGAGTATGGAGAATGTGAAGGAGAAGAGGGTGGTCCACGGTGTCAAATGCTGCAGAGAGGTCGAGTAATATGAGCAGAGTGTAATGACCTCTGTCTTTGGCAGCATGGAGGTCGTCAGTTATTTTAGTGAGGGCTGTTTCCGTGGAGTGAGCAGTACGGAGCCAGATTGTAGAGGGTCTAGGAGCAAGAGGTTTTAGGAGATGGGAGGGAATGGGTCAAGAGGGCAAGTGGTAGAGGGAGAAGAGGCGATCAACAGCGGACACATCCTCCTCTGAGACAGTGGAAAAGAGTCAAGGAAGGCAGGAGGAGAGTTAGGAAGAGGTGTAGGATGGAGGAAGAAACAGAGGGGATGTTCTGACGTATGGATTCCACCTTTTCCTTAAAATAGTCAGCAAAGTCCTGAGCGGAGATGGAGGAAGGAGAGGCAGCGGAGGGTGGTTTGAGTAGAGTATCAAAGACAGAGAACAGTCGGCGTGGGTTAGACTTGTGCATGTTGATTAGTGAAGAAAAGTAGGCTTGTTTAGCTTGCGAGAGGGCAGAGTTGAAACAGGATAGCATAAATTTGTAGTGAAGGAAGTCTGCGAGAGTATGAGATTTCCTCCAGAGGCGTTCAGAGGAACGAGTGGAGGAACGCAGCATGCGCGTGTGGGAATTTAACCAGGGTCCTAGGGTTAAAAGGGCGAGTGCGGCAGAGAGAAAGCGGGGCATGTAGATCAAGAGAGGAGGACAAGGCAGAGTTGTAGTTCCTGACCAGTTTGTCAGGGTCTGTAGCAGATCTGAGAGAGGAGAGGGAGGAGTGTAACGTGAACTCAAAGTCAGGTAAGTGAATAGAGCGCAGGTTTCTGCAGAACCGGGGTGTAGATGGAGGTGGAGAAGTTGAGAAGCGAGATAGAGAGAAAGAGATGAGGTGATGGGTCAGAGAGAGGAAAAGGGGAAATGGAGAAATCAGAGAGAGAGAAATTTTTAGTGAAAACCAGGTCTAAGTAGTGGCCATCCTTGGTGGGTGCTGGCTGCAGTCCACTGTTGAAGGCCAAAAGAAGAGGTTAGAGAAAGAAAGCGGGAAGCCCAAGGAGAGAGGGGTCATCAATGTGGCAATTGAAGTCCCCAAGGAGAAGAACAGGGGAGTCTGAGGAGAGGAAGAAAAGAGAGCCAGGATTCAAAGTGAGAGAGAAAGGCAGAAGGGGGATGAGTAGAGGTAGGTGGGCGATACATGACCGCCACATGAACAGGAGAGGAGAAGAAGATCTGGACAGTGTGAACCTCAAAGGAGGGAAAGGCAAGAGAGGGGGGAATAGGAATAGTTCGGTAACGCAGAGAGAGGAGAGCAGGAGCCCCACACCTCCCCCCCTGCCATCAAGGCGCGGAGTGTGGGAGAAGGAAAGGCCACCATAAGAGAGGGCAGCTTCCAGAGCAGAGTCAGACTGAGTGAGCCAGGTCTCAGTTATAGCAAAGAGAAGCAGGGAGTGAGAGAGAAAGAAGTCATGCACAGAGAGGAACTTGTTAGAGAGGGAGCGAGCATTCCAAAGGGCACAGGAGAAAGGGAGAGAGGAGGGAGGGTGGCAGGGGATGGGTATGAGGTTGGAGGGGTTAACACCAGAAGGAGTAGAAGTTGTATGTGGGAGGCGAGGACGAGAGCAAGTAGAAATAAGGCAGGGACCAGGATTGGGAGAGATATCCCCAGAAGCAAGGAGGAGAAGCATGGATAGAAAGAGGATGTGTGAGGATGATTTGTAGGGGTGTGTTTTAGTGCAGGAGGTATAGCTGTGTGGTGACAGAGGACGCAGGTAAGAAAGGAGTTCATGTGAACTGAGAAGTGGGGAAGAAAGGAGAGATGGAGATATATGAATAGAGTTAGAGACATAAGGAGACTGGTGGAAGGAAGTGCATAATTTGAAAATAAGTGCGGTTGCAGCAAATATAAAAAATAAAGGCGGCATCACAGCAATAGTTAAGTGTTGAGATGTGCAGTCTTAGATAGATGATATCCTCTTTTCCAACGTAGATCAAAAGCAGGTATCAGAAGCAGTAGGTGATGTCCACTTTTCCACTTCTTTTTGAACTTCCTTTTTAAACTTCATAAATACTTGAAACATATATACTTAAAAGCATATCTGCTTAAAAGCATGGCTGCTAGCCAAATAAACCCAACAGCATTATTTCACCGGAAAAGACGTGTTGTCTCCTCACTTACCACTGCCATCCTGCCACACGTGGTGTCAGAAGTGAGATGTCGAACACCCTGTAAAAGGGGCGGAGCTACCGATTGCGAACTGGTGGGGCCTGTCCACGCGGTAACTATCAGTATGGAAGACGTTGTAAAGGCCTTAGTGCACAGCACCGCTGTTCAGCAGGAAAGCACGGCTGCACAACGCGAGACGAACCGGATACTTGCAGCCCAGCTTGACATTATTGCAGAGACACAGAAACAGCTGATTGAGCAGCTGACCCAGATTAAAATGGACTCGTCCAGTACGGCCCCGGCGCGGCCCGTCCCGGCGAATGTGAACCTGCAGAAAATGACGCCGCACGATGACATCGAGGGATACCTCAGGTCCTTTGAGCGAATCGCTTCCCGGGAAGGTTGGGCCCACTCCAAATGGGCTGGGATTATCGCACCCTTTTTACTGGGGGAAGCCCAAAAAGCGTATTGTGACCTTGACGAAGAAGCCGCAGCAGATTATGACTGTCTGAAAAGCGAAATCCTTGCAAGGATTGGAGTGACTCCCGCAGTTTGTGCGCAGAGGTTCCATAAGTGGAAATACCAGGAACAGAAGCCGCCCAGATCCCAGTTATGGGATTTGATTCACCTAGCGTCCAAGTGGCTAAAACCAGAGGAACATAGCCCGGCACGGATCCTTGAGATGGGGGTGTTGGACCGCTTCATTCGAGCGTTACCCCAGGACCTTCAACAGTGGGTGGGGCAGGGAGATCCCCTCTCTTGTGATGCCATGGTAGGCGCAGTGGAACAGTTTCTGGCTACCCGTGAACTGTCACGCCCCACTCGCACAAACAACAACCCACGTCCCAACACGAACAGTAGAGGCCAGCGCTGGCGCCAGGACCCACGACCGTTCGCACGATTTGAGCGGGTGGAAGAAAACCAGGATAAGGACAGAAACTCTAAATTTCAGAAAGGGTTTCAAGAACGAACTGGGCCAATTGTTTGTTTTGAGTGTGGGGAGACGGGGAATATTAAGGCTCACTGCCCACAGTTGTCTGAGCCAATGGAGTGTGCATATGGTTCTGTGAAGTCTGAATTTTGTGGAGTGGTGGGTATGACCCGCGAGGGAAAACGTACCCACAACTTCCTCACCACGGTGATGTTAAATGGAAAACCAGTCTCCGCACTGGTAGACTCAGGGAGCAATATTAACTTGGTATCCGGGAAGTTGGTTAAGCCTCTCCGGTTACCCCAGGGTGAGAAGTTGCGGGTATTATGTGTGCATGGGTGTACGCTTCCGTACACCACGACTCTGATAAAAGTAAAAGTCGAAGGGCAAGTCATCGAAACTATGGCAGCAATTGTGCCAAAATTACCCCATTCCCTAGTGTTAGGCTGTAATTTCCCTGGTTTTGACACCCTGATCAGAGGACAGCTCACCTTGAACAATCCTACTCCAGATGAGCTTTTTCCATTTACAGACCCCGAATTAGTCGCCGAGGTGTCTAAAACCCCTAAGTCGAAACGAGAACGTAGGAAGGAAAAAAAAGAGGTACGCCCCCACCCCAGTTAGCACTGGTCACTACCCTAACGGAGGAAGACCAGAGGGAGAAGAGTTGTCCGAGACAGGGCCTGTTGGTGATCAGGTGTCTGAGTTACCCGTGGAGGTAACCGACCAAACTCCAGATGAAGAAGGTTTTGGAAGTCTAGAACTGTCCCTAACTAACTGGTAGAGAACAGGCTAATGATCCCCAGTTGAAAAATGGGTTTAGCCAGGCGGTAGAAGTTAATGGGGTCCCGGTAGAAGGAACCACAAAGGAATCCTATCCATATTTCTACATTAACAATGATTTGTTATATCATGTGAGCCAAGAGGAGGGCCAAGAAATAGAAAAATTGTTAGTACCCAGTTCATTAGTGAGGAAGGTCCTAGAGCTAGCACACTCTCATTTGTTGGGGGGTCATCTGGGCGTAGAGAAGACACAGCAAAGAATCCTAAAAAGGTTTTACTGGGAGGCGCATGCGCGGCAGGAGCAGGGATGGCAGCCTAACCTGAACGCTCCGAGTCCCGCCGGCATTAAAAACACACAGCGCACCGCAAAACTCAACTAATTTAAAAAAAAAACTACAGGAGCTGTTGGCCCTACACATCAGGCATACGGACATATGGCGGCCACGAGGAAAAAATCTAAGCAGAAAGTGGACGTGCGCACATATTTTGTGGGAGCAAAGAAAGTGCAGGAGACAGATAGCATGGCGGCATCTGATTCCGACTCCGCTCAGGAACCGGACCTGACAGCGGTAAGCCAGACGGGAGCCATGAAAAAAGAAATAGCCAAACTCCTTACGGATTTAAAAACCTTCTTTCGTGGGGAGGTGGACACCTTGCGTAAAGACATACTCAGCATTGGAACACGCACCAATGACCTGGAGGAGAAAATGGATGAAGCTGCCCGCTGTCAAACAGAGACGGACTCCAGAGTTACCGCCCTGGAAAGGAAAGTGGCAGACCTGGAGGAACGCAACGAGGACAGCGAGAACAGAGACAGACGAAACAACTTGAGGATCCGGGGGATACCAGAGGAGATTTTAGACCCAGAGCTCCTTATAAACCGCTGGATGTCATCTATAATGCCAGGAAAAACTGAAGCAGAACTAGTAATGGACAGATGCCATAGAGCACTGAGGGCACGACCACTTCTCAATAATCCTCTTAGGGACATAATCATGAGACTGCACCACTTCACAACAAAAGCTGAAATATGCAAAATTACAAGAGCCACCCCCCTAATAAAATTTGAAGACATAGAGATGGCCATCTACCAAGATATCTCACCGATCACGCTAGCAAGACGACAGGCCCTCCAGCCGATCACCAGGCTACTTAGGGAAAAAAATGTCCGTTATCGCTGGGCTTTTCCCTTCGCCTTGATTGTGCTGCAAAATGGCAGGTCACACGTCATCAAACACATCGCAGAGGGTCCTGAGTTCCTCACAAGACTGGGCCTCCCCAATACCTTACCGCAGCCTGAAGCCATGGACGGTCGTCTACCCCGTCGAACCGAATGGGAGAAAGTGAGACAGCCACCAAAACAAAGACACGCTAAAGCGGGCCCCTCAGGATCAGGATGAAGGCCCCACGAGACGGTCCACAGTTACTCCTGAATAGTCAGTTATTGTTGTTTCCCGGTTTAAACTGCACTGTCTACCCTAACAAGCTGCGGTCCCCTGCAAGAAAGACATTACAACGCCGCCCCTCGGAGATTCTCTACCCTACCTAAGGGAGGGGGGGAGTTGAAGTAAAGAAGAGACGCGGCAAAAGTTCTTCCCTCTCTTTTTTCTTTCTATCTCGCTATCCACTTACCAAAATGGCCTCACAAGACGACGGGCGGGAGAATCCGACAAAGAAGCGCCAATCCAGAATGGCGGAGGACGATTTGGCGCGCACACGAGCTGAGACGGAGGACTCCGCCCCCGAGAAACACCAGCCTCCTCTGCTAACACCAGCAAGAACTGCGTGCGACACGCAGAGGCCGTCGAGGGACAAACTCTCGCGAGCACTCGTCACCAAGACTCTGACGTCAGCGAAAGCGTCCAAGTACTAGGGCAAGAACAGCGCCAGGCTGAGAGGCGACAACAGCCACCAGAAGATACACAAAGAGGACCAGAGCTCCCCAGAGGGGTCCGCGCGTTCCCCTACTGGGGAGAAAAGCTAAGAATAGCACACAGTCGCAGGGTAGTCAACTAAAGACTTCACTATTGAAAGGTTTAAACTAACCAAAGTTTTCTCTTTCAGAGACACAAGTTGAGTTGCAGTTGAGTTCTGTTATAAGTGCATACGCGCTGATTAATAAAAATTAACGTGTTCGCTGCCGGCGGGGGGGCGGACATCTGCCCTACCTGTTGCCTATTGGCATGTACCTCTCTGGTTGGACGGTGGCCTTAAGCCACGGCCTAACCAAAGACCTGGGCTTCCTCGACTTCAGTGTCCTCCCACTACCCTATATGGTTAACTGGGACACGCTGGATTCGGAAAAGTGTCCCCGGGCAGCAAACCATGGGTCTTCTAAGACCAAAGTGGTTTTCCTTGTTAATATAACAAGGTTATATGTTCCCTGTCACTCCCCTATGTGTTTCCCTCCCCCCCATCCAGGTACCCCTAGTAGAGACGACTGGGCAACAAAAGGCCTGCAGCTCTATCACCAACATCCTACGCAACAACATGAACCGGGTAAGCAGAGAGCACTTGACACCCATGAGAACTCACAACACACACATAGATGGCTTTAACGTTCATCTCCCAAAATGTAAAGGGATTTAATTCCCCCCGAAAACGCAGGATAGCTTTCGCTGACTTCAAACGCAAAAACACAGATGTTCTCTTCCTGCAAGAAACACACTATTGTCTTAAAAACAACCCAAAATTCATAGACAAACACTTCAGAAAATTCTACCTAGCCTCAGCCAAGGATAAAAAAAAGGGTGTAGCCATCTTGATCCACAATAGAGTCCCATTTGTGCCAGAAAAAATAAAACGTGACCCTGAAGGGAGATATATCATTCTAGTAGGCATACTGCAGCAAACCCGGGTTACCTTAGCGTGCGTGTACGCCCCCTGCGATAACAATCCCCAGTTCTTTACAGAATTCTTTCTGAAACTACAAAAATGGGCAAGCGGCAGTGTGATATTAGCAGGGGATTTTAACAAAGCCCTCGACCCTCGTATTGATAGATCTCCAAGGCAGGAGAAAGGGAGACAGGCAGGAACCAAAGAGCTACTAGAAGGGCTACGAAGGGGAGGCCTGGTGGACATTTGGCGAGAACAACACCCAGGCGAACGCACATATACATTCTACTCGCACCCACACGACAGCTACAGCAGACTTGACCACTTCTTTGTATCGGGTAGAATGGTCCCACAAATCTCCAATACTCTGATTCATGACATTACATGGTCAGATCACGCATCGATCGAGCTACGATGCACACAAATTAGGCAGGTTAGCCCAGGAGCAAACTGGAAACTAAACGAATCCCTTATTAAAATACCGGAATTGGCACAGACAATCAAAGACGAGATCAGGAATTTTTTTATTACAAACACAGGCACTGTGGATTCCCACACTACACTGTGGGAGGCTCACAAGGCCACAATAAGAGGAACTTTGATTAGCCTCGCAGCAAGACGCAAAAGACAAAGGGAGGCGAAATTGACACAACTATATAAGAGGTTACATGAGCTCTCTGCACTACATAGCCGATCAGGCGGAGAGGACATCCTTAAGGAGCTGAAAGATGTAAGAATTGAGCTTAATCTCCTCCTCACATCCCGGGCCGAGAGAGATATCAGTTGGACTAAGCGGAAATTCTTTGAGAAAGCCAATAAGCCGGACACTATGTTAGCAAACAGGATCCGTAATAGGCAGCCGAGTTATAACATACAAACCATAAAAACAAAAACAGGAGAGTTGACCTCCAACCCCAAACGCATAGTGGAAGAGTTTAGGCTTTATTATGAACAGCTATATAATGGGGAGAAAGTATCACAAAACCCAAAAACAAAAAAACTTTTACAGTCCTTCCTAGACGAAGCAGCCTTGCCAGAGGTGAGCAGGCTGGAGAATGAGGCAGTTCAATCTGACTTCACGTTAGAAGAACTGACAGCGGTAATCAAACATCTCAAACCCTCTAAGGCCCCAGGCCCAGACGGGTTTTTAAACCTATATTACAAGAAATTTATAGGGGTGCTAGCGCCTCACATGCTCAAATTATTCAATGGAGTTCTAGCGGGAGAACCCTTCTCGGACCAGATGCTTCAGGCGTCGATATCCATAATTTATAAAAAGGACAAAGATCCTACAAACTGCCAAAGCTACAGGCCAATATCCTTAATCAATTCGGACGTAAAAATTTACTCCAAATTATTGGCCAATAGATTGAGTACGATCCTGCCACGGCTTATACACCCAGACCAAGTTGGCTTCATTAGAGACAGACAAGCGGCCGATAACACAAGAAAGATAATTGATATTATTAACTACATTAACGCCAACGGGATCCATGGAGTAATTTTAAGCTTAGACGCAGAAAAGGCCTTTGACAGGATCGACTGGCCATATATGGAGTCCACGCTTGAGGCATTCGGGTTTGAGAACAAAATTATAAGGGCAATAAAAGCATTATACACTACCCCGACCGCCAGGGTGTTACACCAAGGCTTCCCATCAGATATGTTTAAAATTAAAAGCGGTACCAGACAGGGCTGCCCACTTTCGCCCCTGTTGTTCGCCCTATGCATGGAACCGCTGGCAGCACACATGCGGCGCAATCCAGATATTACGGGAGTGCAAATAGGTTCCCAAGAGCATAAAATCGCGCTATACGCAGATGATATTATATTATCTTTGACAAAACCACTCACCGCATTACCCAATCTGTTCGCTCTACTGGATAAATTTGGCAGAATCTCCGGATTTAAGATCAATCAATCAAAATCGGAGGCGCTGAGTCTAAATATCCCAAAGGCGACAGAGAAACTAATCGAGATAAATTTTCAGTTTAAATGGCAGACCAGAGCTATAAAATACTTGGGAATTTTTCTAACCAAACATAACCATAATCTATACCAGGAGAATTACCCGAGACTTATAAAAACCCTCATAAAGGAACTCAAAGACTGGTCTGCATATGGGATATCCTGGATTGGTAAAATCTTTTGCGTAAAAATGAACCTCCTCCCCAGGATGCTATACCTGTTCCAAACTCTTCCGATACCCGTAGTAAGATCAGATATTATAGGACTGCAGAAAGCAGTCACAAACTTCATTTGGAAAAACAAAAAACCACGGGTAAAAAGGTCAATCATGCAAAGGCCTAAGGAAACTGGGGGGCTGGCAGTGCCGTGCTTGATGGCTTACTACAAAGCGGCCCAACTATGCCAAATCACACAGTGGCACGGGGTTCCGGGGCAAAGGCAATGGGTGGCACTGGAGAGAGAGGCTTGCGCCCCGCTGGAGCTGAAAGACCTTATATGGTACCCTAAATCTAGGCTAAAAGATCTCAGGAACCCGCTTCCCTCGGTGCTGAGCTCTCTCTCGGTCTGGGAGACGGTTAAACATAGCCACTCACTAACCTCAAAACACACTCTAATGACTCCCCTTTATGGAAACCCGGATTTTGCTCCGGGGTTAACCGACAGAAATTTCACACTCTGGCAAAAAAGGGGGAATAAGCAGACTAAAGGACCTGGAGAGTAGAGACACAATCAAAACATTCGATAATCTACAGTCAGAAACGGACTTACCTAATACAGAATTTCTTAGATACCTCCAGGTTCGGGCATTCTATACCAAACACCCAAATAGACCACCCCTAACCAATTTTGAAAAGCTCTGTGATCGGGGAACCGATACACGGGGACTCATCTCTGCTCTGTACAAAGTGGTGGCCAACACAGACTCCGGTGACACACACAGACCAAGCTTCATGACACAATGGGAGACTGATCTGAATGGACCGCTAGAAGACAAAGACTGGGAAGCAATTTTTAAAGCTGCGGCTAGCAGTTCGATCTGTACGACGCTGAAGGAGAACGCATATAAAGTATTATTACGGTGGTACCTCACCCCAGTTAGACTGGCAAAATTTGTGGCGGGCGCTTCCCCGCTCTGTCCTAGGAAGTGCGGGGAACGGGGAGATCTGGTACACATGCTGTGGTCTTGTCCGCGAATCATTCCCGTTTGGACTCAAATTAGAGATTGGCTACAAAAGGTCTTCTTGGGCCTCAAAATTCAACTAGATCCTTGGGTTTTCCTACTAGGTAAGCCCACAGAAGAGGTGTCTAGATCGGGAAACAAACTTATAGCACATTTTGCTACGGCGATGAGGTGCGAGACCGCAGCATTGTGGAATCAGGATGCAATTCCATCAATAGATAAAATTCGGAATAGAATCTGGTTCGCTTGCCAGATGGAAAAGTTGACAAGTCTAGTCAACGACACTGGCCCAAATTTCCAAAAAGTCTGGTCATTATGGCTGGCACAGACCGATATCCCAGGGATGAGCAATGCCGCCATCTGGCTTTGATAGTGGCAGGTGGGTTCTCCTTCGACGGCGGAACAGACACACCGGAGACAGAACAATAGAGAACCTGACGGACAGGATCAATTAAGGAGAAATATCCCTTTCCCTGATTATTAAACTAGGTGGGACGTTAGACGAGATAGTAAAGAACACACAGAAAAGAGCCAGGCCTAAGGGAATACGCGGAAGAGTCTATACTCCATCCAGTCACCCTATGCCCTCCCCCCTAACCCCCCCTTACCACCCCCTCTCAAGTCTCCCCCCCCCATGTTTGTTTTGATGTTGTACGTTACAATGAAAAACAATTGACATTACTGTGATACTGGCATGTACTATCATTGAAAAACCCAATAAAAGAAAGTTTAAAAAAAAAAAAAAAAAAGGTTTTACTGGTCAGGGATATATAATGCAGTAAAGAGATTCTGTGCCTCTTGTCCCGAGTGTCAGTTGACAGCCCCCCGACCACGTTTGAGGGCCCCATTGATCCCTATGCCTATTATTGAGGTCCCATTTGAGAGGATTGCCATGGATATAGTGGGTCCCTTGGAGAAATCTGCCAAGGGTCATCAGTACATTCTGGTGATCCTAGACTATGCCACTCGATATCCAGAGGCACTACCTTTACGTAACACTTCCTCCAAAGCTATAGCTAAGGAATAGTTACAGGTGTTTTCCCGACTCGGGATACCGAAAGAAATTCTGACAGATCAGGGTACCCCGTTTACATCTAAACTTATGCGAGACTTATGTGTAGAGCTAAACATACAGTTCCTAAGA
>NW_027454502.1:0-5000 GCF_040206685.1 Ascaphus truei | reverse complement strand
TATTCCCTTGTGGGACCCGCCCATAATTGCTACCACCGGGGGCGGGTTCCAGTTGTCAGAGCAAGGAGGAGCTAAACCAGGGAGTGGCTGGCGCCTCAACTTCTGTTGGTCACTCGCGAGGAACCAGCTCCAAGGACAGACCAGTGCTAAAAGTGGCTCCCACTAGAACCATGGCCTGCTCCTCTACTGTGACCACGATGGTGTCCACGCAGCCCTATGCAGTGCCTGGCGGGGTACTGGTGATCAGGGTGGCAAACACTGAGACGGTGGTGGGGCTCTGCTTGCAATGCAGACTGCCCGGAGGCACTGTGGGCACGGCGTCGCGCTGTCCACAATGTGGGACTCAATATCTGTGGCCGATGCCTACCTTCGTGCCAATTCAAGTCAGTGACCCCCCGGGGGATACGGCTAGGCTGTCCGCCGAGTCCCCTGGTGCACTGTGGCTTAACAGTGCTGATCCCGGAGAATGGGGATCGGAGCCGATTCCATCGGTTGGGTCAGGAAAAAAAGAAGCGGTCGGGCAGTACACCGACCGAGAGAGCAGAAGGCGGTCGCCATGATTGGTGACCCCTAAGCCGGTGAAAGGGGACTCCTCCGATGAGGATCTCCGAGAACTATCTGGGTCCCAGTCTGGGATCAAGGCGGCCTCCAGTACGGAGAAAGGGAGGGAGACACCCCTTGCAGTGAGTAGCGGTAAGGAGAATCGGGTGTCACCCGTGGATCGGCGAGTCGAGAGGCGGAGTCCTTCCGTTCCGGGGACCGGCGGATCCAGTGGCAGCGGGCGCGATACGCCTACCCCCCTGCGGAGTGGTAAGAGCAGCCCTTGTACTTACCTAGCTCCGATCGCCGGTGTTGCAGAGGAAGGGCCGTGCCAGGCCCAGGCGGTACGTGAGGGGACGACGAGAGAGCTTCCGGATGTTATCGTGGAGGAAGAGATCCCGCGTGGGGGTCCCACCCAAGATGGCGGCACATCCGGGTCCAGTGAGGACGTTACTTCCGGCAGAGGCAGCGGAGCGGCCGGTAGAGGAGAGTCTATGCTTCGGCGATCGGGTGGATGTTCCCGATCACCACGAAAGACACGGAGCTGGCAGGCCGAGCGGCGGACTGAGAAGGGTGAGGCCCCGTCTACCGAACAGTCGTCTGACAGCCGGGAACGGGTCGTAACCCCGTGGCGGCCGATCGCTTGCCCCTATGCCCAACCCCACGCCCTTGATAAGGCCCTTGCCCCAGCCACTTGTCCCCGGGGATCCCCGCCTAGTTTGGAGGTGTTGGAGGTGTCCTTGGGGGTGGATGAGGAACGGACTGGGGAGAGACTGAGCAGTTATGTTTCGGAGGGTGTTTCCAGGGGTGGATGGCAACTGGGTAAGGCAGCGGTGGACCGGTGGGTGCCTAATGTACCCGAGCCGTCAGAGGGAAAGGCACCGGGATCATATCAATGGTCTAAATCGCGCTCCGAAAGAAGGGGATATTTTCATGGGGGGATACGGAGGAAGGTGATTCCATGGACTCCGATAAATATAAGGAGACCCGGTGGGGGGCCCCCTTATTTGAGGGCTATGTGGCCTGGATGGATCGTACGCGATTCCTTATCCGAAGGGAGGATATAGTAGATTACTGGTGGCCAGTAGGAGAGTTCACACCCGCGCAGAGGGATAGGGAGCTACAAGAGAGGTGGTTCAAAATTGAGCGCAAGGAAATAGAGCCTATGGGTCCTGACATCCTATCAGACCCAGTAGACCCTGATGAACCCCTATCATGGGTGCTGACCGGACGGGCAGGGAATGCTGAGCTAACCAGGAGCAGCCGGGCCGAGAGGGCCATTATTGCCAAGTACAAGGCGTCCCACGGGTTGGAGTACCTGTATGTCCCTGAACCCCTTATGGAGGAGATTGAGGAGAATAGGGAAACCATTGAGATGTACATGGTGAATAAGGGGGGCGCGATAACGGGTCGTAAGGCCGAGGATAGGATAGAGCACCTGATGAGGGTATGGAGTATTGGCAGGAATATTCATAAACACAGGGTAATATATAGACCCGAGAGGGGATTGCCACGCCACTACTATATAACTGTCCTGGACATGGGTGGTCGGGAAGTTAAAAAGCCAGACCCTAGTCACTATTATTAGGTGGTACAGGGTATTTTGTTGTGCGAGTTCGCGGCTGCTGGACGGGGCGTGCTTGGCGCAATGTTTATTTCACTGATGTTATATGTTCACTGATTATGTGTGTTTCCATTTTACAGTGCTTCCTGGAGAAAAGTACTTCAAATTTAGGTCCCAGCCGGGGGGAGAATGTAACCATGCTGTAAAATGGTTGCAGTCATCTCTCCTGCTGACAGTAAGGCCTGGTAAGTTATGGGCATGCCAGCAGTAATCATGGAGGTTTGCCCTCACCCTGGTGAGGTGCCCTGTGTATGGATGGGAGTGGTCACAGGCTCTGACTCCATGGTTAGTGATGTCAGAGTTGTGCCAGCCCCCAGAGGATACATAAGGCACAGCACTGATCAAAAGTTAGGATTAGGTAATAGGTTCTTCTCAGTTCTGGAAGGAGTGAAGAGTGATTATGTTATAAGCAGCTGAATAATGAGACTGTGACCAGCGACCTGGCACAGAATAGGTATCCCTACGGGGATAGGGAATCCCTAATTAAGGAGGACAATACCTTTCAAAGGGAAGTACGGTGAACAATGGAGGGCTAAATACACCCGACTGCGGAGGGCAGCTGGCCCACCGTACTAATAAAGATGCATCTGATCAAAGACCCTCTCGTGTGTAAGTGTGGAGTCATTGCACAGAGAGGAGCACCACAGAGGAGTTCCTCATCAGAATCATCCCCCAGCGGACGCCGGGATCCTGATGAGGTGGAGGCGCTGCACTGGATATAGGTAGGACTCAGCACACTACCTCAGCTGCCTGTCTGAGTTGGCAAATCCCCACACACCATCATGCAGGAGACTCAGGAGTCCTGTTGCCAACAGGTGCACCACCAGACACTACCATGTAATGGGGACTGGTTAGACCACAGGGGCCAATATGAGATTGGGTGGGTCAGGCCAGTCCAGAAAAACCGTTACACACAGAACACTTCAAAGTGACACACACACACACACACACACTGACAGCTACCAAGTGACACACACACACACAGTGATACCCGCCTCCCAAGCGCGCTTGCTGTCTCCTCTGTCAGGACAGCAAAAAGCTCCTGGTAGCGCGAGCGTCAGCAAGCGAGAGCACTGCTCAGCGACGCTCCGTGCACTATGTCTGAGGCCTTAAGGTTGAAACAGCTGTCTGTGGGTGGGGTTACTGGCTATGCATCTTAACCCTGGCTGTGCTTAAAGCTGTGACCATGCAGCAAGCTTAAGCCTATAGGCAGTGTTCGACAAATCACCCAAAAATCTACTCGCCCAACCAAAAAATCTACTCGCCACCTAGTCCTGCCCCCAACTCCGCCCCTAGTCCCGCCCCCAACTCCGCCCCTAGTCCCGCCCCCAACCCCGCTTTAAAATAAAATATATAAATAAAATACATTTAATAAATTCCTAGTCAGAACAACATTCGTTTTTGACATAAATGTATTTATTGTATTACATTATACTACAATTAGTTGTGTGTGTGTGTGTGTGTGTGTGTGTGTGTAAGTGTCGGATCTAGAAATAAAAGCCAGATGTGAATGACTAGTTTCCTGAACCCCTTAACCAGTGTCTTGACGTCGGCGCTTCACAGAGAGAGACAGACAGACAGACACACACCCACACACACACAGAGAGCGGCACACACACACACACACACACACACACACACACACAGAAAGAGAGACACACAGAGAAAGAGAGAGAATGAGAGACACACACACTGAGAGAATGAGAGACAAAGAGAGAGTGCGACAGAGAGAGTGCGACAGAGAGAGCGAAGAAGAGAGTGCGACAGGGAGAGGGTAACAGAGAGAGGGAGAGGGAGAGGGTGACAGAGAGAGGGAGAGGGTGACAGAGAGGGAGAGGGTGACGGAGAGAGGGTGACAGAGAGAGGGAGAGGGCGACACAGGGAGAGGGCGACACGGAGAGGGTGGGTGACACAGGGAGAGGGAGGGTGACGGAGAGGGAGGGTGACAGGGAGAGGGAGGGTGACACAGGGAGAGGGAGAGGGTGACACAGGGAGAGGGTAACACAGGGAGAGGGAGAGGGTGACACAGGGAGAGGGAGAGGGTGACACAGGGAGAGGGAGGGTGACACAGGGAGAGGGAGGGTGACACGGAGAGGGTGACACAGGGAGAGAGGGAGAGGGTGACACAGGGAGAGGGTGACACAGGGAGTGGGAGGGTGACACAGGGAGAGGGAGGGTGACAGGGAGAGGGAGGGTGACAGGGAGAGGGGGAGGGTGACACAGGGAGAGGGAGAGGGTGACACAGGGAGAGGGAGAGGGTGACACAGGGAGAGGGAGACACAGGGAGAGGGAGGGTGACACAGGGAGAGGGAGGGTGACACAGGGAGAGGGAGGGAGAGGGTGACAGGGAGAGGGTGACACAGGGAGAGAGAGAGGGTGACACAGGGAGAGGGTGACACAGGGAGAGGGTGACAGGGAGAGAGGGAGAGGGTGACACAGGGAGAGGGAGAGGGTGACACAGGGAGAGAGAGGGAGAGGGTGACACGGAGAGGGAGAGGGTGACACAGGGAGAGAGAGAGGGTGACACGGAGAGGGTGACACAGGGAGAGGGTGACACAGGGAGACGGTGACACAGGGAGAGGGAGAGGGTGACACAGGGAGAGGGTAACACAGAGAGGGTGACACACTCACAGACACACAGACACCCACTCTCACTCAGACAAACTCACACACACACACACACACACAGTCTGTCACTCACACACACACAGTCTGTCACTCACACACACAAACACTCACCCGCAAGGCAGGGGGTCGCACATTGCAGCGGGGGCCTCCGCACGGCAGGAGGGCCTCTGGAAGGCAGGGGGGTCGCACATGGCAGAGGGGGCCTCCG